>NW_020273323.1:0-247982 GCF_003268045.1 Sipha flava
AAAAAAAAAAAAAATAAAGTGGGTCATTATAAAAAAAATCCCAAGTAAATCAGAATTTTCTGCTGAAGTTTGATCACAAATCTGCACAAACGTGGAATAAACGAACAGATAAATAAGAATAATTGGTTAGTGGGGAGGCTAAGTCCTTAGGCCCCTCCCTCCTTCAATGTTTAACATCTCGGAAATGGGTTGAGCACAAACGACGGGAATAAAAGCAAAAACAAGTATAAACGACTGTAAAAATTTGAACTCGAAAGTCCGAGGTAGTGGGGGGGCTGAGCATGTCCCCAGCCCCCCCACCTTGAAATTTCAATAACTCTGAAACGGGTTGAGCACAAACGACGGGAATAAAAGCACAAACAAGCACAAACGAAGCACAAACGACTGTAAAAATTTGAAGTCGAAAGTCCGAGGTGGGGGGGGGCTGGGGACATGCAGCTGGTATGCGCTCTACCGACAAGTTTCTAATTCTGTATATACTCTACACCAGTGATGTCCAACCTTTTTCGTTTGGCGGGCTACTTTGGTAAACAATTATCTTCAAGCGGGCCACAAAGTACAAAAATAATCTTATATATTGGACTTGTTTTTTTATCTTTTATTGTCTATTGAAAAGATTATGAATTGAGGTACACATCGTAGGTACACATTAGTTTGATCATTACGTTATTTTAAGTACACGAGTGATATCGATATTTAATTGTAAAGTTTGCGTATGAAAATGGCAGACAGAAAAAAAACGCAAATATATTGATGATTGCCAAATTTTTAATGGTCTATAAATTACTTTTTCATTGAAATTAATGGAAAAGCCGTTTGTCTCGTGTGTCGTGAAATGGTTTCAGTTTCTAAAGAATTTAATATCAAACGACATTATGAATCAAAAAATGTTCATACATTTAAATTTTTTTTTTTTACTTTAGAAACTTCGTAACGGGCCACGGGTTGGGCACCACTGCTAAACACTCTACATAGATCATTTTAACTAGTGTAGTGGGCCGTCTGCAAGAGGACGACGCAATACACCGTTGACGAATAAATACTTGAACGGTTCACGTCTGTGATGTAGAGTCGTTGGAAGGTGTTTAAATGACAAAACACGATGGTTTAAAGTTATACAGATATGTATAATAATGAATAAAATAATATATATATAATATGTGGTTAATACAAATAAGATAGTAATTTATAATTGAAAGTGTGAGGACAGAGTAATTAAGCTCTGCCCGAGAATAATAAAGATTGACTCACAGAGCTGGCGGCGATGTGAGGCGCGCGGGCTTCACGACCAGATGAGCGTCGGTGCAGTAAGCGGAGTAATTAGTTAACACTAGTTTAATTCATTCTACTATTCTAAATGTATGGGTAAATGGATACCGTATTTATAGGCAGCCATTTAGGATAAGAGTAAGGTCGATGGGGATTCTGCCGGATGTGAACAAGGAAGCTTGTTTCTGTGATATTGAAAATAGGCTCTGTTCCGTGGGAACTGCATATCAATCACAGATATCTATATTATACTAGATGACGAACTTCCGATATCACTTGAAGCACGCATTGATTACGTTATCATTTGTCCACCATGTTTTGGGTTGGCAAAATATTGTATCAACACTATTCCCCACACCTCACAATATTAATTATACACTATTTAGTAACTAATATTTATTAAATATGCCTGTTTCTTATGTTGCATATGGTTGTTCAAATCGCTTTAAAAGTAATTCCTCAATTCACTTTTTTCGGTACGTATGAAGTATAGATAATATGATTTAAAAACACCTCAACATTTACATTTTTAATTGCAACGTATATTCTGTACATTCTCTGTATCTGTATATTCTCAATTAGTTGAAACATTCCAGCTTCATTCGTGCACCGATCCCGAAAACGATACAATTATTGAAATTCAACAATTTCTATCAGCTTCGCTACCTATGTCGCTACGTGCAAAACTCATTTTTCCTGGTGAAATGCAGTATATAATTAAAAATTAGCTCCCGGCAAGGCACCTGGAAATGACCTCATTACAAACAAAATTCTGAAAATCTATCTCTCAAAACTATATCATTGCTCACCCACATATATAATTCTATGCTAAGATTTTCCCCCTTCTCTAAAATCTGGAAATTTGCAGTCATTATACTTGTATACAAACCTAATAAACCTAACACTTATCTTCGTCATACCGTCCCATAAGTTTACTTCTAGTCCTTGGTAAACTTTTCGAAAAGGCCCTCTTGAAAAGATTACGTCCCATCCTTCAAAACAACCATATCATACCGAATAATTAGTTTGGTTTTTGAAACAGGCACTCAACAATCCATAAGGTTCATCGTCTTACTGATGAAATCTCAACTGCTCTCGAAAATAAAGAATACTGTTCTGGACTTTTTTTAGATATTGCTCAAGCATTCGATAAAGTCTGGCACAATGGCTTACTATACAAATTAAAACTTTTCATGCCAGCTCCCTACTATCTTATTATCAAATCTTACATACAAAATTGTTCGTTTGTCATACGACAGGGAACGATATTTCATCTACCCACCCAATATATGCTAGAGTTCCACAGGGCAGTGATCTATCCCCTGATCTATATAATGTATTCACAGCAGACATCCCTCAATCTAGTAACACCCTTCTAGCAACATACGCTGATGACATAGCTATTCTTTCCTCCAGTCCAAATCCTATTTTAGCTTCAGTTGAACTCCAGGATCATGCTAATAAAATTGAAGAATGGGCCAAAAAATGGAAAATAAAAATTAATACGGAAAAGTCTGTACAAATTACTTTTACGTTAAAACATTCTCCCTGTGAGTGCCCTCAATTAATTATGAACAACGCCCCCATCCCTGTCCAAACCAAAATTAAGTACTTAGGCATAACGCTTGATAAAAGACTAACTTTGAGCCCCCACCAAAAAGAATATCATCGAACAACAGACTTCACCTCCTCCGACCACTCCTAAACTCCAAAATAACACTCCAAAACCAACTTATTACATATAAGTCAATCATAAGACCAATCTGGTCTTATGGAATAGCAATCTGGCGTCCAGCAAATCCCTCGAACATCAGGCCAATTCAGGCTTTTCAATCAATTGCGCTAAGGTTAGTAACCAAACTTGGAAAACAAACCCTACTACAGTATATCAGTATATAAACATTTATTTTATATATTTTAATTAATATATATATATATATATATATAATAGTTAAAACTAAATATAGTAAGTATAATGATATGGTTTTGTGTATTTAAATAAGTCATTTTATTTATTGTATACTCATTGATTACGAGTATAATATAATCAATATATATTATATACATTATGTAAATAATCAATAGTGCAATTTTAAATTAATATTCTCAATTCTATAATGAAATTTAATTTTGATTAAACGTAATGAAAAATGTTTAATTTAATAATTTAGTGTGTTCAACTGTTTTATATAGTGTAAAGTAATATTGTTTTGCCAACCGAAAACATGGCGGACGTATGATAATCTTGCGTCCCCGGGCTTCACTTCTCTCAATGGAAAACATCGGTAGTTCGTTATCTAGTATAATATATATATCTGTGATATCAATACGAGTAAGTATTAATATTGGTTTCCGTTTCGGTTTTGCCACATTAGTATCAATACATGATATAATGTTAGCGGATGTTAGCTGCCCGGTGGTTTACTACACTGGCTTTTTTTTATATTTTTATTTTAAAAATTTTTTTATATTATTTTATTTATAATTCCATACAGACAAATGTCTGAGTCAGTTATTTTATATTTTATATTGTTATTCATGATTCGGTTTGCGCTCTACCAAAATATATCTGAGTCGGTTAGAGTCGATACATGTGATTTTGAATGAGTTATATCAAAAATGATCTCTATTTACGATTTAAATATCTTCTAACATGGTAAGAAAAAGGTCCAGACTGTCTTGACGGTAAAGTCGCCAGCAATAGTGATCAAGATTAGACTACAAATGATTAAGAGGAACACCCTTCATTTTCTTCAATAATTTTAATTCTCGCGTCCAACCATGACCTCTCAATGTTTTGAGTATGTGGGCTCCTGTATTTGCATCGACATATGATATTTGGTGATTTACCATCTTATGTACAAAACCTCGGCCTTTGAGACACATATATCTTGCCCGTTCATCAGAATGAATTCTGCCTCACATTTACGTTCAATTATCGGTAAAGTGTTTCTCGATCGTGTCGTTGAACATAAAAATAACGACAGTCAATTCCATTTTTTAAACCAAATACCCCGGGGTCATCTCCCCTTGCACCATGATTTCGGTTATTAATTACTTTAGCATGTGTATATGTCAAGGCGGGAGGAGCGTCACCAGCTAATAATCTACTCATATTATACTTCCTTCAGCTAGCGAAACGAGCTTCGTCAATCTGAATTGGATTTTGTGCATTTCCAATAATTTTTCCTTTAATCTTCAAAACAGCTGTACATACTTCTCAGCACATGTTAAACCAGTCGGTGACACACTCATTATTTCTTCTTGTTCGATCCATTACCATTTGTGTGGATGATTCCAAAACAATCATAAATATAAGTTCAACAATTTGACAAAGTGTTAACCCATTGTTGTAACGTTGGTTCAAGTCAGTAAAATTAAAAAAGCTGCTACCAGCCCGTGGTGATCATGTTGTCTGACAACCTTTTTTTGAACACCGAAAAATCGCCATCCACTCCCCATTACGATATTTCCGTCGTTTTATCTGCATTTCTGTGCCGAATTTATGACAAGGGGCTTTGTCTTCGACACTTCTCAACAATTCCTTTTCTACTAAAAACCGATGACATTCAATCTCATTTGGCACTACTACTGTAGTATAAAACTCACGAAACATCGTCACAGCCATTGCAGTTTATAAATAATGCGCAAAATACCAATAATATTAAGAAAATTCTTTATTATACTCGTAAACCTGCTTCATGAGCGTTGTGATGACTGTAATAAAAGTAAAACCAACAGTTATACAATTTAAGGTAAAGATAATTATAGACTATCAACATCATTAACCGTTGAAAGAAATATCCAAAATATGATACATAACCGAGGCAGATAACACATATACATTATTGTAGTCCAATATCCGCGTACCGAACGTAGACCGAATTAGCACCCATTAGTGATATTGCACGTCAATATCATATCAAGAATTATTTATAAAATTATTAAATCGACAAGAATACATTTAGAATTGTTTCAATTAAAGTTTCGAAAAAAAAAAATGAGGAATCAAGAAATAATTAAACAAGTGGTTTTCAAAATACTTACGAGGTGAGCGTCACGCTCACCACGATACCGATAACGGGTTAAAGGACGGTATATTAAAATCTGTCCCAGGTGCCATATTTGTTAACCCGGCACTGCATAGATAGTGGATACAATACAGTATGACATTATTCTCATAATCGTTTCGAGAAAAACTAATCATAATCACTTACTTTTTTTCTCTACATTTATGTTTATAATAATAATATTATATTCATAAGTTGGCAAACTGCACTGATAGCAGCACCCGTCATCGGTGGTATCCCGGTTGCGGAATACGACTGCAACGCGTATATTCAACCAGCTCTGCAGACGGACGGGTTAAATACATGATATAATTATTCTGTAATATAATATACAACTATACTTACCCACCGCCGCTGATAACGAGACGTTTCGCCGTTAGTGTTCGTTGAATAAATTTCAATTCAAATTGCATAATATCGCCTCAGACCGGTGTTCGCACACTACTTCGAGTCCGGTAAGTTTGATAATTATTCGTAGTCCATTCGGGTAAGGTTTACCGGCGGTCATTTATTTACTACGCACACGCTCTCAAGGGACGAAAACTGCGTTTGTTTGTATCGAAAAAATCGTAACCCGCGGTCGTACCCAATTTTCACAGCGCGCTCACCCGATTATTCGGTACGTTAATGAACGTGCAAAATGAAGTCCTGTAGGGTTGTTTTTATCTACCCCCTCAAGCGTCCGTGCGCAAATTATAAAACATTTGTATGCGCATGTACGACATAGGACCGCTTACACTTCGTTGTCGTAATCGTTATGGTCATTTTTCACACACAACCATGAGCGAAAAAACTATTAAAATATTATTAATAATAGGTACATCTTAAACGATGAATAATTTTTTTTTTCATTCAAGTAACCGAAAACATCTTCTAACCGCAGTAAATATAGTTTTTTCAAGAGTATTTGCGTATGGCAAGATAACTATTATTTTTTGCTTCCGAAAAATTAATTTGTAATAACCTGTGAAAAATAAATGGTATCTTAAGCATTTTAATTGTACCTCTGCTACTATACGAGTATACCACTGCCGAACGTGTTAAATCATTGTTTAATAATAGTCGTAGACCGCGACAACGCATAAAAAACTTATAGAATTTCTATGTGTGTATCTCGGGTATTTATTATTCCTCCTTTTTTCTTTTTCTCTCTCACTCTCCCTCTCTCCCTCCCTCTTTCTCTCTTATTTTGTTTTCAATCCGTCCATTTCCTTTCCACCTCACTACAGTCGCGGTAGAGATTAATGCGACGGATCGATCATTTTAAAATACACCCGATGCAAATTTAGCACAAACGGTACGCTACAGTAAATTGATTACACGACGTGGGATTTAATTCGATTTAAATGGATAAACGACGTAAGTGAATAATATACATCACGTGTAGGTACAGTGGTATAATTTTGGGAGTCATCTAAGTTATTATTTTGCTTCCTTCTACAAACAGTTTTAAACAGTTTAAATAATTAAAAAGTATACAACACATTATGTATGTATATTTTTTAATGGATAATATTGTAAAATATTTTTTAGTTTCAAACTCTCAATTTTGCTTTTCAAACCGTAAACTGATATTATAATTTTAAGTAAAATGATAAGATAATATAATTTGTGTAATTTAAGAATAAAAAACAAATGTATAGGTCTATTATTTTTTTATTACAATTTCCCACAATCAAAAAATGTTTATTTTCTTATACTTTTCGATAATATGGAGTAACATAATAAGTACTATTTAAAATTAAAATTATATATATATATATATATATATAACCATTTAATTTTAAATGAGAAACAAAATTCAAATAAAATTCGTTCTAGAATAAGTCACTAACTTTATTTGTTTTGTTTAATGTGTATAATATACAATATAAAATTATAATTATTAATATAATAACTTATGAAATTTTAATAAAATGGAAGGTTGAAACTTAAGCTTTAAAAATTATCATCAGTGTCGAGTTTTCAATCGATGAATGAGGAACACTTTCAAGAATACTTTAAAAAAACGCTACACACGCATCTATATACCAATAAGTTCTTCACTTTATATGTAATCAAAAAATGTAATATCTACTAACATATAACATACATTTTTATTACTTAGCGGAAAGAATGTATTTTAAAACATATAAGGTGTAACTCCATACACACTAGCTCTATGGTTTATAGAAAAAACAAATTACTATTTCCTCTAAAGAAAAAGCTTTAAATAAACTACTAACCATTTATGAATCGTTACTCAATCGCTATAAAAATGTATCTTAATTTTTATTACTTCGGATATTAAACATAATCATAGTTTGTATCTATTCAAATAGTTTAAACATAATTTTATTTTTTTTTTCTTAGTTAAAAGTACAATTTGCGATTTTTCTTTATTATGTTTGAACTCAAAAATGAATTATTGAAGAAAGTTATATTTTTAACATAAATCAATTAAACTCAATTAGATTTAATTAGTTACCTAAAAAAATATTTTTACCCTTTTTTAAATAATTTCCAAGGCCCTCAGTTGTATGGTAATATTTATTATTTTAAAAAATATTTACATTGTAATGTCATGACTAGTAAATATTATCACGATTTTTATTCTATTTTGAATAAGATAATAAGTTAAATAGTTTTAATATGAAACGTGTATGTTAAATTCTGTTTAATACGAATAATAATAGTAATAATAATCAATAACATTATTGATATTCGTGATCTTACAAGAACTACTACCTATTTGAAAATAGTGAGATAATGGTGTTCATATCAGGGTAACTAGTTTACAAATATAAATAATTTAAACCTATAATTTATGATTATATTACAGACATTGTGTCTAAATTAATAATTTATTAATTATTACTCTTCATAATCATTCTCCATATCTATGGTCACTAAATATTAAAATATAATGAAATTGGTACCAGCTGTAAAATAGCATTCTGCTTCACATACTGATAATATTAAAAGGTGGCAATACTTTGATTGGTTTTTTTTTTTTTTAATTTAATGAAACTTTGCCAATAAAGCATTATGGTTCAACAATTATGCATAATAACTTTAGTAGCAAATTTTGGCTTTAATTCTGATTTTAATGTTTGCATGCTTCAATTCTTCTTCGCTTTGTTAGGTAAATACTACGTCATTCAATAAAACCTAATTTATTGTAATAAATGACAGTAAAGTTAAAGTTAATAGTTAATTTTTTTGAAATTTAAATATATTTTGATGAGAAAACTAAATTATTTTATTTAGTTGTAATAAATCACTTTTGATTTAAAAACATACAAATTAAATTCATGGAATTATAATTGTGAATAGTAACAAATGCATACCTCGTCATTATTTAAAGTTTTCTTCACATGAATCATCATATAGCATACATAATAATATTCATTTTCACCAACACCAAAATGTTATTGTATTCATCAATAATATGAACCATGATAATAAAATTATTTTAAAATTTAAATTTGAAACGAATTTGTGATGTATATTAATTATTATTTATTATCATCATTATTACTCAATAGTATAGTTAACAAATGTTAGGATATTAATAAGATGTCAAATATCATAATAATATAATTTACAAAATTAAAATATTACATAGGTACCCAAACCACTACCAAATACTTGTATACTTTCATATTAAATATTTTTAATTTCAAAGGAAATTTACTATTAAAAATATAGTTTTAATTTATATTATAGTGTACATATTAAATTGCATTATTTTGCGCAATCACATTCTAATGTATTGTTATTATCACACATTTTCGTCTTTCATTTTTATAACATAAATTAATGAATAAATGAATAGTCAATAAGATCAATATTATTGTGACCGTATGATCGACGAAAACCGTCAGCCGGCTAACCCCAGCCGACTCATAGAGTATACTTATTTATAATTTGCCCCTCCCGTTATGGTAGGCTAGATCCGCGTCTGGAAATTTGATTTATTAATGGTAGATTGATCGAAAAATGAAATTGACATACAGTTTATAGATACTTAAGGTAGCCACACACGGTCCGGTCGGCCTGTCAGTTATGCCTGCACAGGCCGCCGGAGACCAGTCGGCCGTTGTGTTTGTGGGTTCCGGTCGCCTGAACAGTTATATCTGTTCAGGCCGCCGGAGAAAATATGAAAACTCGTTTGTCCATCCGGTCGACCGCGGGACTGCGCAGGCGTATCGAAACGTGTATGGGTTCCGGCCGTCCGGCCAAATTGCCAGACGGTTTAATTTTATTTCACAGTCCACGTGTTTATACTACACTGCATATTGCACTGCTCTGCACTTTTGTGAAGTTTTGTCATTAAAAAATGTCTCGAGAGAAAGAATCTCAGTGTATTGAAGATTTTATTAATATTTACCGAAGCGAACATTGTTTGTGGAAAATAAAATCTAGAGAATACCATGATAAATGCAAAAGGGACGTTTTTTAATTTTATTATTTTTCATGGCTATCAACAACCCTAAAACAGCAAGCGCGTCTTCGTTGGTAGCCATGTCTCTACAGTATAAAATAAATACGAACTTGCCGCGGCCGGACAGATTCGCCGGAACGTATGTGAGCGCTGCGTCAGTCCGGCCGACCGGTCTCCGGCGGCCTGTGCAGGCATAACTGACAGGCCGACCGAACCGTGTGTGGCTACCTTTATAGTTATTAATTTATAGCCTAAAAATAAAATATATTATTTGGTTATACATACAATTGAATGTGTGTAATTTTTTTTAACTATTGAGATAATCGTTATACATAAAAAATCCTAAAACAGTCTATCTTAAAATATTTAATGCGTTATGTTTTTATTTATGTATTCAAGAATTTGACAAAACCGTATGCGATTTTAAATTTAAAAAAAAAGATCAAAGACATATTTATATTTTAAGACGATAATGAATGCACTACGATAGTAATTATCAGGGTTGGGATCTTATAGCACTTAAAATTGCATAAATATGCACTATAACATTACCTTAAAAATCGCTAAATAAGCTCTAAAAATATGCAACAAAAAAAAAGGAAATTTATTATTTAATAATTTTGTACAAGCACACAAGACAAATGTGGACTGTATAAAACGAATTTCATTAACACTCGTTCATTGATAATCAACTATTAGTAGATTTAGTAGAAATCGACAAAAAAAATCAACAGATAAAAAAAATTAGAACCAAATAACTAAAACGAAATTATCGTAATATTATATTATAACTACTTATATATTATCACTGTAATTGTATAGCGTTATATCAGCGAAATCGGGGTATTTACTTAATCTATACAGTTATAATTTACTTGAAAATTCAATTGACAAAAATCAAAAAACACGTTTACTAAAATACAATTTCATAAATATGCCCGATTTTGATTAAAACACAGGTTAAATGCAAAAAAATCTCAAAAAATCCAAAAAACTAAAAAATGCAAAATATGCAAAAAGAAAGGAAAATAAAACTTTTTATTTGAGTTCTCTGTATCATGAAACACATTTTTAACTTACTCTACTATTTGTTAAGCATTTCATAAGAAATATACAAATGCTATAAAATCCCGACCCTGGTAATTATGATTATTTAAATAATATACAACCAATAAACTGAGGTAAATCTGCAATTTATATATGTATATATATGTATAGATAGTATTTTATTGCTATGCTTTAAAATTGCAATGTACATTTGAAATATATTTTTATAACTTAAATGAAACATTTAAATGATAGCGAACAACTTACTATATACCGTACAGATTATAAGATTAGTAAGTCTATAATTTTCTTATTATTTTTTGAACTTCTATTTTGATATGAGAATTTGAATACTATTGTTTACATAATAATGGTTTATTAATATATAGTTTTTTCTCTGAAGTGATCATTTAAGACCTCTAACGTCATAAAAAAATATTCAAGGCCACCCGTTGGGACTAGGAGGGGTCATTGCCGCACCTGTGATTTTATAAATACTTTACCACAAGTACAGGAATACAATTATACAGAATATAATACAGTTTAAATCTAATTCAGTGTTCATATAATATTTCTTCTTTCATATGTATTTGAGCGAGTTAAATAAATTATGACGCAATCAGATTTTTTTCAGTTAAGCCTGCCCACGTATAATCCATGGCCCAAAAACAAAAATGTCAAATAGATTTTTCTGTAGGCTATTTGTAATAAGCTTACACCCATCAGTACACTACCAAATTTAAACGTTTCTATAAAGCTTGCTATTTATTAGTCTTATATAAATCTCATTTTCTTAAGACGGTATAACAACATTATAATGAAATCTAGTAATTAAAACAACTTTGTATTTCATCAGTTTTATTTTGTAAATATGTCATAAAAATTGTTTTTCAATTTAAAAGAACTTTGTTTTGTAGAGTATATTATCTCATCTTGTAATATATATGTATATATACATAAAACAACTGAAATGGTCGAATTTTGATATATATATATGTCGCCTCCATATCGCGTTATTGTACGTTTCGCAAAACGGACAACGTTTGCATCAATTTCGTGAAATGGAACTGCGGTTTCTCCACTTCACGTAAATCACACAATATGGATAATATTTCGTGAAATGGATACCTAAACCATCATCGATGGAACTTGTTCTGTCATTTGGATGTCCATGTAGCAAAAATTAAAAAAAAACTTTAATTTCTATATATTATCATATATTACAATTATTTTTAAGAAAATGTTTTACAAATAGGTACTTTAATACAAACTATTATGTTTACCGTCATTTGGATGTCCATATATAGCTGTTTGCTTGGTGTGACAATAATTCTTATCTGTTTTATCATAAACGACATTCATAATATTGTATCTAGATATTATCTATTTTTTAAGCATTATTATCGGTTGATAATCGTTGAAAATTCGACCCACCAATACCAGTTTTCATTTTGCCACAAATGTTCAATACGTGTGTGTTTAGTGTTTGCAAAGTGTATATAAGAAAGTAAAATAGTGAATATTATTTTTTCATTTTATATACTTCGTTAGTAAATAAATAAAATAATGTCGTTTAACGAAAAAAATGAGTTTTATAAAAAACTTGATTTATATTATAATGATAAACCTGGCAAAAAACCACACAGTATCGACGAAATAAATTCAATGATATAAAATTTAATAAAAGCCAAATTAAATAAGTAAGTTATTGAATTAATTTAATCTAATTCGACAGAAATAGATTATTGTACTTCATAATAAATATTATGCATATTTTTTTAGCAAAACATTTAAATTTAAAAATAATAAATTATATATATTACAATTAGAAATAAGAAAACGAGGCATGAATACCATCTTTTGGAAAAATTTAATGTTTTGAATATCGCTGAAAAACAGTACTTGATTAGCAAACAAAAGGATAGAAACAAGGAGGAAATTAAGTAAACATATAAAAAATATACGTCATATTTATATATCTATTGAAGTGCATTATTTTTTTGAATATTGTTTATTAATAATTATTTGTAATATTACAATATATAAAATAATATTTTGTGAATTCAGTGAATCTTTATATATTAGGTATATAGTTGCTTATGAAGAACTGTATGAAAGGATAAATGATTATCATATTCAAATTGGTCATGGGGGAAATGTCAAGTTGCGAATAGCTGTAGCCAATAAGTACACTATTCCAAGACCTGCGATATGTAATTTCAAAAAAAACGCGAACCGTAAGTTAGTCAATAAACCAATTATCAGTAAAGATTTTAATAAAAGAGGACAAGTAGATCTGGTAGACTTTCAATCAGTTCCTGATGGAAAATTCAAATGGATACTGAATTACCAAGATCATAGTACTAAATTCTTATCTTTACGTCCTCTCAAGTCTAAACGCGTATCTGAAGTAGCTAATAATTTATTAACAATTTTTCTTACGTTTGGTGCACCAAAAACACTGCAGAGCGAAACGGTAGGGAATTTGTTAATTCTATTATCATTGAACTGAAAGAACTTTGGCCAGATTGCGTTATTGTTCATGGTCGATGAGACACTCGCAGAGCCAGAGAAGTATTGAGAAAAGCAACCAGGACATAGAAAATATGTTAAGAGCTTGGATGAAAGATAACAAAACAAAAAAATGGTCAATTGAGCTACAGTTTGTTCAATTTCAAAAAAATAGTTCTCATCATCGTGTGATTAGTAGGTCACCGTATAAGGCTTTATTTGGGAATGATCCGAAAGTTGGATTAGCTACATCTAATTTGCCAATAGAAATTTTACAAAATTGGTAACGGAAGAAGACTTAGAAGAAATCTACAAAGAAGAAATTCAAAGTGAGATCGAAAAAATAACTGTTCAATGTAATGTTTTCGTAACAGAATGTTATATGGAAACGGACTTCGGCGAAGCAATTTTATGTAATTTATGTGAGGAGAGTATAACAATGAAGGAAGCGCGTCATTTAGGGGCTATAAAAATAGAAAAGCAAGCCAAAAAAATGTTACAAGTAAAATAATTTTGATTTTCATATTTACTTAAAATAATTCATTATTTCATTATGCTATAGGATAGTAAGATCAAAATACCAACATTTAAAGTTGGAGACTGTGTTGTAATCCCGGTTCCAAAGGTGGATAAAGGTCCTGTATACCCAGCTAACGTTATTGGCGTAGTGATCGACCAGAAAAATAAACTTAACCGTTTAGGAACTGAACATAGCATACTAAAAGGTTGGTATCGTTCTAGAACTATACAACCAGCCACATTAAATTTCATTAACATCGAGCAAGTGAATAAGACATAAGAAATATCTTTAAGAGAAATTGAATCTTCTTTAACTGGAGGTCAAGGTATTTTCAGCTGTTATTGTAAAGGCAAATGTCAAACTAAAAAATGGGCTTGTTTTAAAGGTAATTTAAATGTAATTCTCGTTGCCATAACTCACAAGTTTGTCTAAATAAGTAATAGTTTGTATTAAAGTATTATAATGTTATAATATTTGTAAAACATTTACTTAAAAATAATAATTTAATTTAATTTTTTTAAATAAATATATTATATAGAAATTAAAGTTTTTTTTTTTTAATTTTTGTTATATGGACATCCTAATGACAGAACAAGTTCCGTCGATGATGGTTTAGGTATCCATTTCACGAAATATTATCCATATTGTGTAATTACGTGAAGTGGAGAAACCGCGGTTCCATTTCGCGAAATGGAGCAAACGTTGTCCGTTTCGCGAAACGTACAATACCGCTATATGGATGCGACATATACATATTGTTGATTTAATTTAATTTTTTGAAAAGAAAATGCGAAGTTCTTAGAAGACAAAGCGAAGTTATAAGAGTCTTTGTATCTATGTATGTACCTGTCTTGCTAATTGTTCGTTTTGTTAAATAAAAAATAACTTAAATAAGTGTGCGTTTTGCATACTATGTACATAACCAAAATTAAGTCAAATGAATTTATAGGAAATATAAAAATATGAAACTACATACTCATGTACAGTAATTGCATTAGGTAGATTGGTGATTGATTTTATTATTTAGTAATAAACATAATATTTGTATATATGCATTTTTTTTTTTACATTGAAATCGTGATTGGAAGGTGGCATTGAGTCAACCATTTCACCCTCCCCCCCTAATTCTATCGTTTATTGATAAACAAAAACATAGTTTTACAAAAGAGTAATTGTATTTTACATAGTATGAGGGGCTCTAGAGGTTCTTGGGCTCTAGATCTCTAGATGCGATTAATGTATCCATCTATGACTGTATCCATGTATGGCATTATACCATTCTCTGTATTGTGTCGTTAGTTCTATTACATTATTTGGATTCATCCCTTGTTCGATATTCACCTCCAATTCGAATATCTTTTTTCTATCGTTTGCATCTAAATGTGGTGTGCTCCACATCGCCATATTCGTCACAGGGTAATTCTTAGCTCCTCCATAATAGGTTTATCCAGTTGCGTTTGTTTGCTGGATTCATATTGGGTTTTTCGTTCTTGCACGATTATCTCTATGGGTGGTATGTCCGCTATTACTTGTATGGCCTCTGTCGAGACTGTACGGTGCGCCATAGCCACTCGTAACGCCATCCTCTGCACTTTGGTTATCTCATTCCAACCATACGTGTTCATTTCACTAGCCCATATCGGCGCTCCATAAAGTAATAAGGAATGAACTACGTTAACTAGTAGTCTTATTTTTCTCGGTGTGGAGACACTTATATGTTAGGTAAGATTATTGCTAAGTTGTTGGCCGTTTTATTTTCCTTCTATGCAGCTTGTATCGAATGACCTTTAAATTACCGTTTTGGGTATAATTGTAGACCTAGGTTTTTTTTTTACTCTCCTTCGCTATTATTTGGATGTCTCTAATGTTGACCTATGTCGTTATGTGTCCTCGTTTTAATGAACACCATAGCTTCACTTTTGTACAGGGCTAGGTGTAGGCCTATATGCATATCTTATAGTAGGATATTTAATGATACGTTTATCACTTATTAAAAGTACAATTAGTAATTATAAACAGTTTTTGACTTGAGGGGAGACACAGGAGGACGGAGTACCCCAACTAATTTTCAGAAATTTTAGCGTCCTTCTACTATTATTACGTTATATTAATAACACTTAACAAGTCTTGGGGACACCATTTTTTTTCAAAACAAACAGAATCCCCCTTCTTTAATTTTGCCAAGTTAAGCACTAATTATAAAATATATGCTGCTTCTAATCATAATAATAATATAATCGTATAACGTCTTAATGTTCTCGTAACCATAACGTATCGTTAAATTTTTTTAATTTTTTTTTTTTTTTAGGCTTTATCTAGTGGTGTTGTCATTTCTTGCATTCACGAAACATAGACCTTCTAGTCCAGCATATATAATGCTTAGGACGGTACACTGTTTGAAGGGCAGTGTGATGATGTTGCGTTGCTTCCCGTGGCTTAGCACGCCGCATCACAGCCTGCAGCTGACCGGCCATCGACGGCCAACAGATGTGGACGTGTGGACGTGTCGGACGTGGACCTTAGATACGAAAGGCAAAAAAACACAGTGTCACGATGAAACGGTGTGGAAAGAGACGATGTGCGA
The DNA here is from genome assembly GCF_003268045.1 of Sipha flava. Lineage (NCBI taxonomy): Eukaryota > Metazoa > Arthropoda > Insecta > Hemiptera > Aphididae > Sipha > Sipha flava. The sequence continues at coordinate 16,428 of NW_020273323.1, forward strand.
CAAAAGCGATGGAACGGCGCAGAAAACGATAGTGTATGAGAACAGTGAAATTCCCTGTTACGGAGCAGCAACCACGGGGAAGGACAAGTTTAAGGACAGTAATAAATATGGACCCTTCGACACCGTCGTCCACTATTTATACTCAAAAGAAATCAAAGATTTTTTAGTCGCGTTCAAGACTTTCGACTACCAGAAGATCAAAGAGATTCCCAATGGCCCGTTTTGGATGGCCTTCGCCACCGTCGGACCGCTAATGTTGCGAACCACGGTGGTCGTTGCAACGCTGAGCCCCGGCGATTACTCGTTGAACGTCATGATCTACATGCTCGCCTACGTGTCCATCGCCAAAGGATGGTTGCTAGCCACTACCGGTGATCCGTCACAGTTCGCGTCGTTCAGCCGCTTCTCGACGGCCATCGCTCCGATCGCAGTGTCCGGGATTGCAGCCGCCGTAGCTCCGACACCTGTCGCGCTGCTTATCGTCTGGTGGACCACCTTGGACGTGGCTACGAAGCTCTCCAACCTGGACGGTACGCAGCTACAACAGTCACCGCCACCACCATGGTTCAGACAATTGGTGGTACTCGTGTTCCAAGTGTGTACAGCTAGCATGGTGTTGGCCCTGCCCAGCGCAATTTTCCACTAACCGCAGTTGTCATCTTGACAAATTATGAAGACTGACTACAACCAACCCTCCCCCCACCGCAAAATATCTGTAGCATCGACCTTTTCGTATTATTATTTTTCGGACGTTTTTTCCTGCATTCATATTAAACCAATTATTTGGATACACTATATTATATATACATTACATTTACACATTTACATGTTTATACATTGATAATGGTTATAGTGGTTTTTTCAGTTTAAATATAAAAATAATGTACGTCGTTTTCACGTTTTCCACGGTTGTGCAGACACCGTCTTTCGACCAATATTTTTATTTTTATTTTTCTAAACAGTAATTTTTTTCTCTTTTAAATCCTTCTCCCCTGAACGACTTTGGATTACGCTGTCGTCAAACGTTTTGCAGTTTAACGGAGTAAATTATACGTCTATACGTGTATATAAATACGTACATTTCGTCTCGTCCTATATTCATGTATTTCGACCGGATAATACCTATGTATTCATTCATCCGTAGTGTAACTTTATACATCATATATGCATATGTGTGTGTGTATTATATTACATCTACACTCGCACTCACAAGTGACTGTGACAGCGCGTATTCATGGCGTTACTTTTGTATGGACGAAATTTGATAATATATGCGAAAACGGAAACGTCGAAATTCGTATAGGTAAATTCATATGTGTTTCATATGTATTTTTTTGCTGTCACGTAAATTTAACAATAACCTTTTTTTAAATTCAATCACATTGGACAAATAATTAATTTGCTTACACACTTGTGTGTGTTCACACATACGTCCAATACGTCCATCACTCGTTTGTTATTTTTTATTATTATTTTCATGTCGCATGTATTGTTATTACATATTAAATAATAGAATTTTGTAATTATATATTATATTAGTGAATTCGAATTATAATACGTTTTATATTAAATATCTATCATTATATTAACAAAGTTTTTTATTTTGAATAAAACTTCATAATACTATTAAACGTTTATTTTTACTTTCAAACATTTTTTTTTTTTTGCTTGGAGCAAAAGTTTGGTCTTTGTAAGAAATAATAATATTAATAAAATTATAGTAGTTAAAGTTTAATCGAACAAGTTATAAACAAATTAGTAAACGGATGAACAAATCGTCCCGTATTAAGGAATATAAGAGCAACGCTCTCTGTTTCTTCAGAACTATATGTACAGCTTCGTTATGAGTAACATTAGAAATTATCAACTCAAATGTTCAGATGTCCTTAATTGATACTTTTACCATTTTTTTCATCAGCGTTATTAGTGTTATTATAATTTGACAACTCTTAAGATTGAGCAATTGAACTAAATTAGATCTAATTATTTTCTTCGTTAAAAATAAATTATAGATAAGCATGTGTTTAATAGGTTGTATACTTCTTTGTTTCGTAAACTTATTACGATGTATTACTAAAAAAAAAAAATGTTTCAAAAAAAAATATAAATATCTAACTGACTAACTAGTGACATCATAATGGCTGCATGTTACTTGCGTCCCTTAAGATGGTTGATAACAATTCGCAATATTACGACAAATAAGTTACGTCCCACATGCTCAGACGAAACTTATCCATCATATTTATTGACGGATATTTCCGTTCCAAACGACAATTTCGATTACAATAGGATAGAGAACGTCAAAATTATAAAAATGATACGCAATAGTCAAAAAGATATTGACGTTAATGACATAATTCATGTGAATCGTTCCATTTGAAATTTAATTCATCATTTTATCAGTCACACCCAATTATTTTCGTAATCAAAGTACTAAAAAATTACGACGCAAGTTACCTGCTATTATCAATAGGACACAAGAAGAAGGGATGCACCAATCACAGTATAAGATAAACCTTACGCATACAATAGTATTACAATTATTGTATTATAATAATTTTTTCTTCATAAATAACCATATAATAACTTATCCAACATAAAATACATTGCAAATGAATTCCTTGGTCTCAGGAAAATGTATAATAAGTAAAATGCTTCTTTGTTATTATCCGCAACATTTATGAAAATAGAAGAAACTCCGTCTGACAGATAGAGGTATTGATGCCTATCATCGCTTTTGCGACTTCTTGGTCTAAAACAATGAACAATATATAAATCGACTTTTACGTGGATTGTCACATAAAACTCATAGTATATATAACTTTTGTATATATAAAATATATTTCCGCCTAATCTTACTTGTGAATGTCATTTTCTCTTTTATCATCGAGACCTAACCAAAAGCTGTCTTGCATTTGACAGAACTAAATATTTTTTATCTTTTATCATTTTTTTTTATTCTTATCCTTGTTGCATTTATCTTGATTAAATTAAAAGTATGTACAAATTGTTATCGTATAGCAATGATGACGAAACCTATGACACTAGCACACAATTTCAGTGGCACACCAATTTAAATATGGTTTTTAATATTTACCTACATAAAAATAAAAATGAAAGATGATTAAAAATAATATTTGACAATATTATAAAATTTTCCAAATTATAAGTTCATATAAATGTTATGTAATAATTTAAAAAATTATTAAACGTAATTATTGCACGTGTGTAAAAGCTGCGTTCATAATTATTCATATTCACTATGAAAATAAGTAGATATAGAAGGTGATTTAGACTACTACAACGCCGAAAAACTTATGGTGAAGAGCATTTCTATTTTAAATGTAAACGTGTAATTTATTTAATATTAGTACAAGAATGTCGTGCCGATTTTGAATTTTTAATACATTTAATTTTACTTTATTTTAATTTTATTTTGTATCAAAAAAAGACTATTCACTGAATAAAAACTCGTGTAAAGCAAAGGAGATTTATTGTTTACAGATGTTGTTATTAGATACAAATAAAACTTTTTTATTAATGATCCAAAGTTTTGGCCAAACTTCAAGAAGAGAAAAAACATCAACCCCACCCCCAAGTGTATACCTGAAATTAAAAAAATAATACTTAGTAAATAAACAGTTATTTGTATGAAAAAGTTTTGTATATCAAAAAATGAATCTAGGACATTTGACACCTGAGATATATGACACCCAATAATAAGACAATTGACACCGAATATAAATGCATATAATATAATACAGTATAATAATTTATAATCAACGTATAAGCTTATTATATTAAAATTTAATGTTGGATTGCATATGATACATACAGCACCGGATTAAACATTTGTGGGCGCCTAGACAATTAAAATATTGGGCCCTACGAAATTATTTTTTACATACATCTTTAACATTACTATCCAGACTCGTCATGTATGTTGTCAGCACAACACCGATTTTTCGTTGTTTCGCGTATTTTATTACTACTAGTACGAGTCAAACACCTCCGATTTTTTTCGTTTAAGTATTAAAACATCCGTATATTCTCAACCTTCATTAAAACGTTTACTTCAATCTGGTCGGATCCTTGGATCTTCCGAAATCAACAAGTTAGTGTTACATTTAATTGTTACTCGGGCGGCGCCCGACCGTTTGGCCCCGTTGTCGGCCTGCCGGCTTATCGGCTCATTAGTTAATTGCCGTTGCTCGCTATCCCCATTCGACGATATCCGACTCAAGGTCGGCGATTAAAAATAAATCTTCCATCTGGACAAATGGGTCTCTTAATAATCTTAATCAGCTTTCCAAGCAGGCTAAAAGCATAAACAAGAAACTCACTATCAATATAAACACGAACAGCGACGTTCACAAACTCGGTGAAGATTTCGACGACCAATCGTGGTCTACTTATCATAATAAATGTAGTTTCGCATCTCCGGGACTTTCTCCAAAATCTAAGGAGCAAAAAATCCCTCAATCAACCACATCCAACTTCACATCTCCAAATCGCTAGGAGGCATTTAAAGTAACGGACATTAAAGATAATATCGAAATAACGGACCAAACCAACAAAATTTCTCCCCCTACTCCGCCACCAATTTTCATCACTACGTCGGTTTATTTTAACGATGCAAATCTATATTATCGATCACGGGTGTAAATGGTTTCACGTGCAAATCGACCACAAAACATTTAAAACTCACAACGACCAAAATCGAATCTTACCGTCTAGTAATTCATCTTCTAAATGAAAACAAATTTGAATATTTTACTTACCAAGCCAAAGCTGATAAACCTTACCAGGTTGTCATAAGAAATCTTCTCTCAACGACAAACCCAAGCTCCATTAAGGAGGAACTAACCTCCAAGGGGTTTAACGTAAAAAATATCTCTAATATCCAATCAAAAGAATCCAAATCTCTTCTTCCACTTTTCTTCGTCGACTTGGAACCGGCCCCCCTAAACCCAAATATCTTCAAACTTATCTCACTTTGCTTCACCAAAATTAAAATTGGAGAACCTCATTCTCGGAAAGACCTTCCCCAATGCCATAGATGTCAGAACTACGACCACACCAAATCTTATTGCAATCGAGATCCTCGATGCATCCGCTGTAGTCAAAGCCACCTCTCGGAACTCTGCGAAAAACCAAAAGACACCCCTACTTCCTGTGCTCTATGCGACGAAGCTCACCCTGCTAAATAAAAGGGTTGTATCAAATATAAAATTCTATAGCGGTCAAGAATCTCCAAACTCAAGAACTATACTCAAACCAACTACTATCAACACTCAAGCAATCCTCCTTCAACCAGCCATGTAAACCACACCAACTCGGATATCACCCAGCAGACCAACTTAAACCCTCCGCCAAGCAGTTCTGGTAACCGACAGGAATCCTATGCAAATTCAGTCAAAGGTAATCAAAAAAACTATACCCCTAATAATTACCCTCCTCCCATCAATAATTTTTCCAATCAACCATCATCATTCATTCACGAGCTCCAATCACTCATCACACCTTTAATCACCCTTCTCACATCTCTCATCAATAAACTAGTTTTTAACAATGATTCTGAATACTAAGCCTAACTCTCCCCTATCCATAATCTTCTGGAATGCCAACGGCTTCATCAACCATAAGTATGAATATCAGTTAATACTATAATCCAAAAACATTGACATCACTCTTGTCTCTGAAACGCACTTTACCCCTTAATTTTACTTAAAAATATTCGAGTATCAAGTCTATCATACCTGTCATCCCGATAGTACCGCCCACGCATTCTACGTTAAAAACAATTTATCCCATCACCCATTAGCTCCGCACTCTGAATCCTACTTACAAGCCTCTACAGTACAAATCAACTTTGATAATACTGTCTCCATTGTTATTTCCGCAATTTATTGTCATCCAGGTTCTAAAATTACACCTGACGAATTTACAACCTTTTTTTTCCACTTTAGGTTATCAACTCATTGTTGGAGTTGACTTTAACTCCAAACACCTAAGTTGGGGTAACCGCTTCGTCAAAACCAGAAGCCGTGTACTTAAATCTACGTTAGAATCTATGAACTTCTCAGTAATTTCTCCTTCCTCTCCTGCTTACTGGCCTTGCATGTCGCGACCATGTGAGCAACTGGTACCTATTATTTTAGATTTTCAATATTGGTTTTTGATCCCATGAAAAAATATGAAATGACACCCCTGTTTTTTTATATTTATCGTAATTAAAAAAATGAGTAAAAAATTTTTTTGAAATTTGTGTTTCAAATATAAGTTTTTGCCTAAGTTTAATGCTTTTACTAATATGTCTTATATTTACTGATATTCATATATCTATATTTACCTATGCGTCCTATGCGGGCCACGGGCTGGTTATAACTTGTTCGTGGGCCGTAGTTTGGAGACCCCTGGTCTATAGTTATTAGTTACTATTTAGTACCTGTACTCTGTAGTGTGTTCGTTACAAGACCGTACCCAAGGAGGGGGTTTCGGGTCCAGACCACCCCATTGAAATTTCTACATACTCATCGATTTAATAGTAAATAGTATAATAATAGTATATAGTGTATTTTAATTTCTCACTATCAGATAAAATAAAAATATTGGACCGCCCTATAAAAAATTTTCTGAGTATGCTCCTGGTTCGTTATCTAATCATTTTAACAGTTTAATTTAAAAGTTATTATTTCATTCAATATGAAATCAGAATATTCAATAGATGAAATTGAAATAATACAAAATTAATTATTAATGATCACATTTATGTTTTTCAAAAAGAAGTGAATGATAGAGCATTGTAAAGGAAATGTAACGATAAATTCATCCAAAACCAAAATTTAAAATATCAACAACACTCTCACAATGTATGTCTATATCATATATGTATCATGAATGTATGTATCCAGTGCTGGATTACCCATTAGGTGGAGTAGGTGCTCGCCTTAGGCCTCACTCATATAAGGGGCCATGTAAAAACGGAAAACTATATTTTTTTTTATTTAATAATACCTGTATTTTATTTACGAATCTACGGGAAAAAAGTCATTATAAAATATAATATAAATTAATTTTTAAGTCTTATATGTAGTAGTAATAATACAATTATTGTGAAAAAAATAGAAATAATATAAAAGTTAATAAATTTTTCTTGCAAATAAAAAAATTTAATAAACATAATTTTATTTATTAATAATAGTTGGTTATTATTAAAGCTGTTTATTTGAATTATTGGATAGTGATGTTTTTTTTTATTATTAAAATATAATTACAATCTGTACACATTTTGTACAATAAGTAATTTTGTTACATGATGATATATAAAACATAGAATGATTAACAATTTGGGAGGTTACTCAGTAGTGCCACATGTTAAATTAAAAGATCCCTTGGCCAAGTTTGTTTAAGACGTCTCTGGGGGTTATCGGATATTGTAATAGAAGATGGGCGTTTTGTTATTGGATTGTTGTAATGAAGTAACTTGGAATGGAAGGAGGCGTAGTGAGAGTTAGTTGAGCAAGCGATGGAATATTTAGGTCCTTGTGGAGATTGTTATTCGTGATGTACTATGGTGCTGAGACAATTTGACGCCGCAGACAAATTGACCGGAATGCCTGAATTTTTCTCGTATTAGAGGGTTTGGCAGAATTTCATATATGGATGCCGTAGGACCACACAGGTCTAATAATTACTTTATATATTAGTAGTTTGTTACTGATTGCTATCCTAGAGCGTAGAAGTGGGCGGAGCAAGTGAAGTCTAGAGTTTACTGTTTTTCTTTTGTTTTTAAGGTGATAGACCCATGTTAGGTGTCTGTCAAAAGTTAAACCTAGGTATTTTATTGTTGGGGTAGTGGGAATTCGAATATTTTTGAGCGACACCGAGGGACAGTCTCTTGGTCTTAGAGATAACGTGAGAAAGGATGATTTTGATTGTGAGTTTTAAGTGTTTTGTGGTCGATTTGCACTTGAAACCATTTACACCCGTGATCGATAATATAGATTTGCATCGTTAAAATAAATCGACGTAGTGATGAAAATTGGTGGCGGATTAGGGGGAGAAATTTTGTTGGTTTGGTCCGTTATTTCGATATTATCTTTAATGTCCGTTACTTTAAGTGTCTCCTAGCGATTTGGCGAGGTGAAGTTGGATGTGGTTGATTGAGGGATTTTTTATTAGGAACAGAAAGTCCGATATCGACAAAACCGCCGGGTGTCAATTGTCCGAATACCTCAAAAAATATATGCCATAATGCATAATGTTCGAATAATTAGCGACAACTCTGTGTGGGAAAACGTCTATACCGACCAAACGTTCGACGAACATGTTTATTGGATATTTTGGATGTTTGACGTACGTCCGACTAAACGTTTTTAAAATCCTTGTTAAGGTCCGCTCAAACCGAGCGGTAGCGATGGCGGTAGCGGCAGCGAAATGTAATGTCCATACGTTTTAATAGGAGCGCACTCACTATTGAAAAATTAATACCGCGGCAAAAATATTACCGCAAGATTGAGCGTGATATTTTTATTTTTCGCTGCAGACACTATATTTTTTGCTTACTGCCAAGAGCGCCCAAAAGAAAATTCTAAAATGGGGGACAACGTTTTAATTTATCAATCTAGTATCTGCATTTTCAATAAATTTTTCTTTATCTGAATTTACTTTTTCTCTATGAATACTCAACATGCATATTCCACTCAGTCTATCATCACCCATCGTTGATCGTAACCATGTTTTAACACACCTTAATGTACCAAAAGAATGTTCTGCTATACAGCTTGTAGCCTGAAGAGACAAAATATATCCAAAGCAACAGCTATACTTGGAAAAAACGTACAGTTACAATTTAACAAATCGATGAAATCAATATCCTAGCAGTCCTTATTTTTTCAAAAACTGTACCAACTTTCTGCTTCAGCTTGTAGATTATCAATTTTATAGAAATCAAAAATGTTTTCAATGCTCTCAAAATACATTTTTTTCTTCAATTTTTTAAAAATGTTGGGATGAAGATATTGTAGTAAAAATGCATTATCAATTTCTTTTTTTCAAAACGTTCTTTTATAGATTGTAAAATTGATTCAATATATGGTATAAAAATTGATTTGAATTGTTCTAAAAATGATTTTTAGAAGCTAATTTCTCATTGGAAATGTTACCAATTGCTGTGGAAATAACATTCCAAGAGGGGCAAGTGCCCCGTCTTGCCCCCCCTGGGGACGCCCATGATGTATATATATCAAACTAAATAACTATAATTAGTGGTGTATTGGAGGGTATACGGGGGTATACGGCATATACCCACTACGCTATTTTTATCCATGGCGTATAGCTTATGAGAAATTAATGATACGCGGGTATGCAGCCGTATCTAGCGTATAGCTTGTAATTTGACAAATATAAATAGTAAAACTTTTGGTTATATTTATGACGTGATTCGGTATCGGATATAATAATATTTTTTCTTTTTTTTTTTATGAAAAATTCAAATTTGTTTTCATTTAACAAGTTTTAATTAAAATAGTGGGATCCTAAAGACTATGTGAATTCGTGGGTGATAAATCATAGATCAGCAGAAGACAATAGAAGTAAATGATGTCACCCATATGTAGATCCGAATAGTGAAACAAATTCAAAACAAAACAAGTCTTTGAAAAATACTGACGTAAAAAAAAAGTAACCATGATCTATTTTTTTTTTTGATGAAATTTTTTTGTCAATGTCACAGTAATAAACATGATATAAAATATAAGCGAAGCCTGAAATTTTTTTGTATGTCACGTTATAAATGTACACCATAAAGACGTGCTTTCTAACTTTAAAAATAGATAGAGATATGAATAGTGGTTAAATTAAAAATCAATAACCACTTAATAAAATAATTAGTCCATTTATTTAGCATGTAGAAGTATTATAGAATAAATACAAAAGTATAATATTCTATTAGGTTTTAAGTGAATACAAGTAAAGTGAATATTGTTTGAGCAAAGCGAGAAAACATTTTTTTGGTTCCTACCATATGATAGTTACTACATGAAATAAGGCGTGTACCCATGATTTATTTTAGCAATACATCACTGCCTATAACTGTTGTATATTATAGTTCACTATATTTATGTAGTAAATTTATTTAATTTTGCCCCCCCACCCCATCCTAGAAAAATGTCTGGGGACGCCCATGATATATATATATATATATATCATACACTAACTCAGTGATCTTCAACCTTTTTCGACCTGCGACCCACTTTTCTTACCAAACATTTTTCGGGACCCGTGTAAATTTCGTTAGCCGTGAAAACCAAATAAAAAAGTTACAATTGTTTAATGTATGCCATTTTAGAAGTGTTTTTATAACTGAATAAATCAAAATTTATATTTTTTAGGTATTTAGGAAATATTTAATTTTTAATATAAGTAATGATACAAAAAAAAAAAATGCATATAATGATAAAGAAAAATATATATGTTTTGATACACAAAAGAAATGATTGCGATATTTGTCCTGGACTGTTTTCATGTGAAATATCTCAACCTCAGCTCAATTTAACACAATATAGTTTATAAATATATGAAATGTAAATAAGATTTATAAATTAGGTCGGGCTATCACTTCATTTGATTGTTCATTCTTTTTTTCTTTTATTTGAAAATTGAGGCTTCAACAGCAAATATTATTAGCTATTAGATATTAAATATTTGATGTGTTAGGTGTTAATTTAAAATTACAATATTACATATGAAATATTATAAAGGTGAAGTTAGATGTAAATTAAGATTTACTAATATATTTGTGATACTTAATAATGTGACAAATTTTTAGTTTGTTTTTCGCTTAGTACTTTTACTATGTTGGATGGCATGTTCAGGTCGGTGCGTATTGAGGTAAATTGTGTACACTTCTCCACTATGTGTTCGACAGTTAATGATTAATGGTATGTGTTGCGTATTGGTTTGAGGAATTTTTCTAATTAAGTATGAGTGTTTAAGAAAAAAGTGTTCATTCTAATCTTCTACAAATTTAAAATAGTATAAAATACTATGGTTTCGGGTTTATTCGAAAACATTTTTATGTAATATCATATGACATACATTATATAATATATATATATAAATATGATTTTTTTAAATTGTTTAATAGAAAACTTATCGCGACCCACCGGTTGAAGACCACTGCACTAACTGATGTAAAACGTGCTTTAAAACCTAAAAATTTGATACTTAAATTGAACAAAAATAAATCTTAGGAAGGGGCCCAATTTAATTACCGCACACGGGCCTCCTATTTTTTAGTTACGGCACTGATATACATACCGTATTTCTGGAAACACAATATTTTAAGAATGATAGTTATCCATGGAATATAAACGAAAAAGCGTATTGTTATTTATAACTGATAACCTAATATTCCAAACTAAATAAATAGATTTTTCGTAAACAAATTATAGATTTTCATATATTAAATTAAATTTTTAAATTCTATTCAATTATATTCTGATCATAGTAAACAATTTTCCAAGATTTTTGATATTTTCCAGGGGGGGGGCATGTCTCTCCCTTGCTCCCCTCCCATATAGATGCCCTTGCTTACCGCTATGATAATCAGTTTTAAATTCCCAACTATGAGTGATCTACATTTTATTATTAATATATTAATATCTATAGAAAGCTTATCATTACATTGTATGATATATTTTGACTTTATATACAAACACATATCTATTCATCGTAATCGTACACCTTGCAGTTGAATCTTACGTCGTGGTGTTTGAATGTATGATTCTCTTGTTTAAAATGTATTATTAATAATAAAAATGACCAATAAAATTGAACAATTAATAGCTATTGTTAAAGAATATCCATCATATATAATATGAAACTTCCAGAATTCAAGGATACGAGGAAAAAAGATTATATTTGGGATTATATTTAAAATAGTAATTTTGTACTTTAAAATATTAATATTAATAAATAAAAATATAATAATAATAACTAAAATACATGTACACGCATAGGTGTCATAATGTCGACTAGTAATTTTTGGCGAAATATTTCGCTCTCCGGTTAGGTTAGATCAGCGGTATTTAAAAAGCGATAAATACCGCTTCGGTTTGAGCGGACCTTTAGGTGTGGACGTTGCTTATCGAGCATCCGGGGCGTGCAGCAATATCGTTGAGCAATTACAGAGCGATAATTTGTTACGAATGCGACGAGAACACTATTGTTGTTGTTGTTGTCGATGGTACGTCAGTGCGCGACGAGTGGTATTATAATAACAACAATAATATTCAACGGCCATTGTAACGGCGCTCTATTATTAGAACGTGCGACACCACCACCGCTGATATACACATGCACATATAAATATATATACATATGGTTCGTCACCGTGGGCCGCACTGGAATTCGCCGTACGCTATCTAATGCACCGTTGCGCTGGCCGCCGCCGCCGACAATTAGCAGCGAAATACCATACGCGATTGCGTTTGCCAGCAATGATCGGCGGCAGTGTGCCAGTCGTACGTGGTGCGCGTGCCGATCGCTACGTTTCTGTGCGTGTGCGTTCCGAGAACTCCCTCCGCTGCCGTCGTTACGCGGCCTTGGCGGATTCTCGTACCAGCGGCACAGGTAATAACAACCGAACGCGGTGACAACGCACGTCGGAGGTACATCGCTCAGCGCCGGACTCGACGCGCGTCCACCCTACCGCCGCCGTGCGCTGTTTGTCGTCCGTCGACCACGATGGTCTGATACGAAGTGCGTGTCACCCGACGACGCAATGATGCAGACCACCAGGTGAGTTGGCCGTTTCCAATGGTTTCCGCGTGAACGTGTACGATTCAACTGTACACGGCAATGTGTAATTGATGACAAACCGCTGTGGGCGTGTTATCAACAGTTTTTCTCTATCCCGTTTACGACGGTCGCTACCCTAGACCGAAGTTTTCCCACATTTCAAATGCCCAACCACCCCTGCCGCATTAGTTATCGACATAACTCAACCATACACCCCATACTCATGTGATCGCGTTCAACAGGTACACGAAACGGGACTCCGAAGACACCAGTTCACCGGCTCTAGCCCAGATGGAGAACGATTACATCGACGAAGATGAAGACAAGTACTCCGAGGTCAGCTCGTCTTTGGCTCCCGACGGCTCCCTGGTATCCACAGTGGCTGACAGGCACGGCTTCTTTGGTGGTACCCAGTACCTGATGGAATCGTAAGTGCTGTGACATGTTCTGCACGGTATTATTCTATTATGAATAGCTATTTGTAAAGAATGGTAGCACCGGGTGTTCTTTAAATTGGTTATATTAATATGATCCTGTGCTCGTGAAACATTTTTTTTATGTATTAGATAGTCCAATTGTTTTTTTCTTTAAAGAAGAAATATTTAATACTATATATTTAGTACTAAGTTCTGTAAACTATAGGATATTCATATGTCACTAAATTGAATAATAATGTGATTATAGTGTACCCTGCTAATAATATGTGAATAATAGACAGATTATAATTCGTTTATTTAGTTACTAATATTCTTGGGTTGAAAATATTTTCCTTTAATATTAAATTAGTCAGAATACAAATTTCATATGTATAGGATTTTGACTGAATGAGTCAATTTTTATTCCCAGTAACAGCATTTTTGGCTCTGCATAATGTTTATTTTACTGTAGTATACACAATGTTGTTTCTTAACAAAATGTAATTAATCGTAGGATTAATAATATTTCATTGTTTCATGATAACACATGTATAACAGTTGTAGTACTGAGGTTTTTAATATTTACAAATCTAGAATTGATTAATTTTTTTTTCTTGAATCTTTAAATTTAATTACATTATCAATTTTGGATTTATTAATTTTAGATAACCTTAAAAAAAATAACATTTTTTTTTATTTCTAGAATTTTCTGCTAAAACAATTATGAATGATATAGGTTAAACATAATGTAATATTTCTATTTTAATTGCTATTTTTTTTTTTTTTCAGAAACTCATTATTATTACAATTCATATTATTTAATACTAATGAAAAAAAAAATCTCAGTATAATTTATTTTATCTTAATATATTAATATTTTAACCATTCCTAAGTTATTATTTTATTTATTTTTTCTGGCCTTCTTTGGTTTCCAACTGGTATTTACAAACTTTCTTTATCTCAACAATGCAAAACTTTCACCTATCTTATAGTTATTATGATTATTTCTATTACAGAAAAAGTAATTTTAACTTGTACTAAATTTAGTTTTATTTTTGCTTTTATAGTGTTTATTTTATATATTCGTACTTAGTTCAATATTATAACTGTATACTAGCAATATATTATTATGCATCATATTGATAATAACTCAAAAATTATTGTACACAGGAAGTTAAATCCTCTTGTAGTCATTAACTATTTAGTATGCTATAGTGTGTGCAATACATACTTCCTGTTTGGTTTAGTATAAAAATTGTACAATTAAGGTTATTACATTAATACAACATTGCAATTCAATAAATAAACATGTACTTTTATAAAGTTATATATCTTCTTACTAATCCTAGTTCAATGTGTGAGAAAAATGTCTTCACTTTCTACATAGGTACATCTTTGATTATGTCATAACTGTGTGAATTTATAATAATTAAATGAATTATTGTAGGAAACAATTGATATCACCTAACAAAATCAAAGAACGTGAAAGGAAATGGCTAAATATGACTGCTGATTGGGATAAGCAAATGGTCAAGAATATTAAAAAAGTTAATATAGTCAACATAATAACTTTTAAATTTGTTATTATGTAATTTTGATGTTTCTTAGGTGCAAAACAGATGTAGAAAAGGTATACCACAATCAATAAGACCTAGAGCATGGTTATTCTTGACTAAAGCACATAAGTTGTTGCAAGCCCATGAAAATTATTATTTTATACTATGTGATAAACCAGGAGAAAGAAAGTGGATCGAGGACATAAGGAAAGATTTGCATCGACAGTTTCCTTATCATGAGATGTTTGTCGACCAAGATGGAACTGGGTAAATAACATAATATTTATATAATTTTAACTAATAAAATTTAAGTTTTAATTTTATTTCATAGCCAAAAAGAATTATTTAATGTTCTTAAAGCATATACAATATTGAAACCTGAAGTTGGATACTGTCAAGCACAAGCACCAATCGCAGCATTTCTTTTAATGCACATGCCAGCTGAACAAGCATTTTGGTGTTTTGTGGCTATTTGTGATAATTATCTTCGTGATTACTATAGTCCAGGAATGGTGATTTACATTTTTTCCTATTTTTAGGTAAATGGAAAATTTTAATAAAATCATAACTGATTTAAATTAATATTGTTTTTAGGAAACTCTAATCCAAGATGGAAACATACTTTTTGCATTATTAAAAAACTATGAGCCTCATATGTATAAACTTTTGGTAAGTCTATTTAATTTTAGAATTGAAATAATTTCATAATTATTATTTTATTGAAATTTTTTTTATAGAGAAAACAAAGTATTGATCCAATTATGTATATGACTGAATGGTTTTTATGCGCTTTCACAAGAACATTGCCATGGCCCACTTTGTTGAGATTTTGGGATATATTTTTATTTCATGGTAATTACATTCAATAGTTTTTTCTGAGTTCAATTAATTTTTCATTGATTATTTTAGGTGTTAAAACATTATTTAAAATGGGTTTAATATTGATTAAAATATCATTACAAGAAAAATCCTATTCTAGTCTCAAAAAACGTTTTCCTACAATGTGTGAAACTCTAGAAGCTTTAAGAAATCCTCCATTACATATGTTAAATGAAGAAAAAATTATTAAAAAAGTAATTTAATTTAATAATTTTTAATTATGCTCATTATCATTTAATTTCTATTTTTTTTCTTTTTTTTTTTAGCTTGTACAATTAGAAATATCAGAAAACACATTTGAATATCACCATCAACAGCAAATCTTATTACGACGAAAATCAAAGGAAACTAAAAAACCTCGAGAAACTGATGTCTTTTAAAATTAGATTGGCTGTTTATAAAAGTTACCTTAAGAAAAACAGGTTATTAATAATATATATTTCTTATCTATACATATATATATATATATATATAAAGTATATTAAAATGGTCTATGTTATTATAAATTGGTAGAAGAAAACAATTTATTGTGTTTTTATTTTTCATATTATTATAAAATTTTTATTTTTTGTTATATTTACTTATTTTAAGACTTGAATAAATGTTGACTAATATTTTCTTAAACATAAAAATCAATTAAATTGGTGCTTAATATGTAAATAAAATAATTATAATTTTCTAGTCTGTATATATTGTACATATTTGTAAATTAATGAATTGAAAATCACTTGATTATTGTACTATTACACTTGACAAAATATTTTCAAAAGATAAAAAGTTTTCTCTTCCATTGTAAGTAATAAAATACTTTGCAAGTACATAACAGTTCTCACAAATAAAATAATATATTATATAATTTAATGATTTTTTGTTTGATTTTAAATTGTATATTATAAAACAATTAAATTGAATTTCTTTAAAACTGCATAATTTGACTGTCTTGAAAATAAATTATTACATAAAAATGTAATTACCATTAGTAAGTTTTTGCTATTTTGTAAAACTGAACCTTATCTACAATACAAATAAATGAATTTAAAGACCCATTATTCCTAGTAAATACGTTTTTTGTCAGTACAATGAAATTGTTTTTTCTATATTACAGTATTTTCTTGAACAATTGTTTTCTAATTACACACTTCAATATTCAACACTTAACAGACAAATTAGAGATGCATTGATAAGATATTTCTTGATGACTATTACATTAAATTACTATTAGTCATAAGTTGTTTAACTTAATACTCTACATGGATAGTTATTTTTTAATTTTTACTTGTACAGCCCAACTGCAAATATTAATTGATGTGTTTAGTAATGTTATAAATTATAATAAATTGATTATACATGTATATTAAGATATTTTAGATGGAAAAATATTTTTGTTTAGTTATAAACTATTACCACTAAAAAATGTTAACTTAAGTTTACCACAAGTTTTAAAGTACAAATTCATTTTTTCCGTAATTTATAATTTAATTTATTCTTTAACTTTTAAACATGTAAGTGTTTATACATCTTATACAACAGTTTATTAATAAGTATGAAGTAGTGGATAAATTATTGTGGAAAATAGAATACCTCAGAAAAAACAAAATTACATTAACTCATAACTTATTTATTTTATTAAGGATTTTATATTAAATTGTACAATTTTAAAGTATAATATTGATATTGGATCTATGTAACTATAATCATAAATTTTCGTGATTTCTTTATTCATATTTACTGCTAATATCTTTCCATTGTTTCTGTAATTAAAAGTAAAATTTTAACATTATATAAGATATATTTTTTAATTAAATACTTTAATGAAAAATAATATTCTTTTAAAAATAAAAACAAATCTATTATTATTCCCAACATTAAATCTAAATCTTATAGTATACAGATTACACAGGTTATATATATATATATAAGGCGGGGCAAGTTAAACAGTGCAGTTTTAAAAGTTTGGTACTTCCCGTGTGGTGATGATAGTGCGATTATGGTTTCATTTCATCGGGCGGGCCATGCCATTATTTGTCATTACCATGGTTTAGTCTAGTGAACAACGGGGGGGCTTCACCGTCTGTACGTTTTTTGAAAATGGTCGATTTTTCATTGCTACTTAGCGAGCTTTCCAGATGCAGTTTAACCTTGCGCACCATGATACCGTCACTCACCATAATGTAATCGCTAATTGGGTGCATACATTTGGTGAAACTGGTTCTACACTAAAACCTAGGGGTTCAGGAAGACCTAAGACGGCAAAAACCCCCGAAAATTTGACGAGAATGAGAGAAGTTATTGTGCAGTCGCCTACGCGTTCTGCTCGAAAGTATTCAATTGCATTGGGCATTTCTAACCGCTCAGTAAGGAGGATTTTGCATCAAAACTTATTCTTTCACTCTTACAAGATTATGATTGTCCAAGAGTTGAGTCTACTCGAGTTTCAATGACGAAGCTGCGACACAGATGTTCCCTACGCACCTTGTCTCTTTGAGGGGTGATGTGAGGTGGACCGCGCGCTCACCGGACTTAAGCATTTATGATTTTTTCTTGTAAGGCTACCTAAAAGAAAATGTTTTTAAGCATTGGCCTCACATCTTAGAAGAACTCGGAGAGCGAATTAGGGAGGAAATTAGCGCTATACCAGTTGAAATGTGTCAAAATGCGGCAGAAAACTTCAGAAATCACCTTCATCAATGTATCGCTGTTGACGGCCATCATCTTTCTAATGTCATTTTTAGAACTTGATAAATAAAACGGCATGATGTACTGAATAAAATTAAATAAATATAATTTCTGTAAATTCCATAGTTTTTTTTTAATATCCTTTCAAAACTGCACTGTTTGTTTTGCCCCATTCTGTATATATTATAGTTAAATAATATCAAGTGCAGGGCCGTCCCGAAGGAGGGGGGTCTTACCTCCCAATGAAAACACCAGTCGGCAATCGAACTTGTTTCATTATAACTAGAGCTGAGCTGGGATTTCGATGCAATTTGCAATTTTTCTGAAGCTTTCTGTACGATGCTCGTTTTGTTACAAATATGTTTTAGGTATTTTTAAATTAGAATATGAAATTTTATTTTGCATTTTATGACAATTTTTGATTTTAAGGTGATTTTTCTCATTTTTTAGAGCATTTTAGGGATTTTTAGTTCTTTTTGGTGTTTTTGAATTTAAAATTATAGATTATAGATTTTTCTACCGATGGATTAGTGTTGTTGTGTAAGGTACACAATGTGAAAGCTGCTGTTGAAAAAACGTTTTACAACAAAAAGAACAAATTGAAGAACAAGAAAAAAATATGTATATCTACAAAAACTAATTGGAAAACAACATGAGACACACTCTCGTTATTTATTGTAACAATAAAGAATAATTTTTTATTTTTTAATATATGAAGTAAAATAAAATATTTACGTACATGTGATGTAATTTTTGTAAAAATTTTTAGTGCATTTTTTGTTTTTTTAGTCATTTTTGCATTTTTTTAGGGTCATTTTACGCGATTTTCAAGGACATTAAACCAGCCTTAATTATAACCTAGAAGGACCTAATTTTACTTACGGAAAACAAATATTACATATTTCGTAAT
Organism: Sipha flava; assembly: GCF_003268045.1. Taxonomy (NCBI): domain Eukaryota; kingdom Metazoa; phylum Arthropoda; class Insecta; order Hemiptera; family Aphididae; genus Sipha; species Sipha flava. The sequence continues at coordinate 35,669 of NW_020273323.1, forward strand.
ACAGTGTATGCATGAATAAAATGTATATAACTACTTATTATACAATATAAAATATTATTATATATATATATATATATATAATTAAATTGTCAATTTTAAGAACGTGCAACACTGACACATATATACATGTTAAAAAGTAAAAATACGGCAACATATAGTTAATTATACTACATACATTGGGTAAAAAAATTGTAGTCTGCATTTTTCATATTATTAACCCCCCTTGATTTTCATCTTTAGGACGGCCCTGATCAAGTGTAAACCATTAATTAATTAACTATATAAATTTATTTGTATTTTTTAAAAGATTATAAAAGTAATAAAAAAAAACTAAACAAGCCATACATCACTTAAATGTAAAAAAATATTTTACACTAATATAAGATGATTTTTAATGATCTAAATTACTAATTTATTGTATTTGTTATAATTTGAAGTTACACAATTTAATTATATACTTGAAAAGTTAATTACAATTTATAAACTAAAATTGTTGTTAAAAATCATTTTTTCAATGACTAAACGAAATATGTCTTGGATATTATAAATGGTTGGTAGACATTTCTAAAAAACAATGATATTTATCTTAAATTTAATAGATTGAAATACACTAAACTCCACATTTTTGTAAAATTAATGTTTTATCATCATTAAATTATAAAATTTCACTAAAATTATTTTATGGTAAATTAATAAAATAAATTGTAATATTGGTTCACCAATTATGAAAATTCAGTATAATAAATTTGAGTGCCAATCTTGGTTAATATTTATCATTTATACTTACTCCACGATTTATTCTATCATACAAGCTTTCAATGCCGATATCAACTGTTCTTTCAAAAAACAGAGATGTAACAGCAACCACAACAAAGAAGCGAGACGGCCTCTTCAAAACAGTTTTATATAATACATTAACAATCGACATGTTTATTACCTAGAAAATAAATCATTATTCAGTAATATAATACAAATGCAAGTTCAATATATAGTTCTAGTCATAATATAAAATTTTTAAATATTAATAAAAAGACCAAAGTAACAATTATTATTAATCACTGGAATTAAAGAGAAGAGAAATATAAATCATTTTTTTTCACTGCATAAAACATTATTTAAAGTTTGAAAAATACAAAAGTATTAAACAGAAAGTGTCAATATAAAATAAAATTGAAAGTTTAAAATAAATAAAAAAATTGAACTCAACTTACTCACAGTCTAAATTTGGAAAATATAGTACTGTATTAAACACAGGTTAATGAAGGAAAATTTTCAATTTCAATTTTGAGAAATAATATGATACAAGACTTGAACTCTATAAGATTATTTGTTTGCATTAATCAACCATAGTAAGCATTTATTCCCAAATTTAAATCAGATGATGAATTAGTGCAGACCATAAGGATAACTAATTAAATAGGAATACTAATTAATATCAAATCGTGAAACGAAAATTATTGCGGTATTCGAGCAATTGGTATGAATCGAAAAAAAAAACTAATGTTAAAAGTAGATTCAATTTACACTATTATTACCTGTTCGTCTTTGCCAGGCAAGTATTTAAGCTTAAGATTTAAGTCTCAAGAAAATGTTCGAATATAATAACTCAAATATGATTCACGATTTCGGTGAGGACAGCGAGTTGAAGGTGATAGTAATACGCACGCATTATCAGCTGTGAACATTGACACTGTAGTCTTGGACACATGTGTACAGTGTGACCGCTGAACGGTATGTATTTTTTTCATGATGTTTATATCCACTGGTGTTTTTTTTCTCAAGACCATGAATATTCACCATGTGATGTTCTGTGGTGCGTTTCATTTTGAAATGTTTGTATTTTCCAAAGATTTTTTGTGGTATTTATGTTATCATTTATTATTTTTTTGATATTGATAATCAAGCGGAAAACGGTTATTTTTAGACCAAACTTGTGGATATTTTATTTGATGTTAAAACATTAATTAATCATACACGTTTTATTTCATATAATTTCCCGCTCGAAGCTCATTCTCTCATTTCTCCGCTTTCATACACCAATTACTGCGTTTAACGGTACTGTCTGTGCTGTACATATAACGTGAACATCGTTCGAAAACTGTCTTTTCTTTTATGTTTTGTGATTTCGAGTGAAGCTCGGGTTATGAATGATTTCAAGTATGTGTTATACATTTTTTTTTTTTTATATTGTTCACTCTGTGATACCTCTTTATGGGAGTGATGTTAGGGACAAATCCTCCCTCTAGTCAGTGGTGAATATAAGTGAAGGAACGTTTTTAATTATGTAACTTTGTTTATAAGTTTTTAAATTCTTAAAAGTTGGAAGTTCTATAGAATCAAATATTTCTTATTTTATTTAGCTTATTTTGATTTAACTATATACTAAGTTATAAGTTTTTATTTTATAAGTTATTAAATATGTCTAAATTGTATTGTTTGAGAAATTAGTATGAGATATCCTTCGCTTGAAAAAATCCTAACTAGGTATGCCACTGACTCGCTATTGCATTTGAGTTTAAACAACATAATTCTAGTTTAGCATCGATTTACTATCGATTTTTTTAATTTATTTTTCTAGAATGGGTGTTTTAGAGTGTTATATAAGTATGTAAAAAAAAAGAAGCCTGGACAAACTTTATTTTTAAGTTATTAATGTAAAACTTCAAAAACTTAATTTTTTTCATAACGCGCATTTTTATTAAAAAAATACTTAGAATTGAATATTTAATTTTAATTTTCACATATTTACATTTTTATTGTCCCTGTTACCTACTTGAGGTGGTTTTGCATAACAAGTTGAGGGATATTTTCGATTTGCGAAATGAAGCGATGGCGCTAAGGAGCGTAGCGATGAGTGCCAAAACACTTGTACAATAGTTTTTTGGTCATTGCCGATACCACACGCATTGTTTGCAAAAAAATTTTATTTCATTTTTACACTATTAGACAATTTTTAGTCCATTATTCTTCATAAACACTTCGTATGTAGGTGGACCCGGGTCAATTGTTGAAATTGACGAATCAAAATTCAGAAGGCGTAAATATCACAAGGGACATCACTTCAAGTTTTTGAAGTTTATCATCAATAACTTCAAAATGAAGTTTTGGGTTTCTTTTTTTTTTACATACTTATAAAATATTTTAAAATACACATTTTGAAAAAAAAAATTAAAAAAATCGATAGGTTGCTAAACTAGAATCGTTCTGTTTAAACTAACCCGGTATCCATAGGAAATTAATATTCAACCATCATGATAGGCTTTATGTAGCTTATGCCCACTACTTAAGAGGACACCACACCTTCATGTATTGTCTTCATCTGATATACATACAACATAGTAAGTTTGCATTCAGTAGTTCAAATGTGGTGAAGTTAACTTTAATATTAGAGTATACTGACCTATAATCAAACTTTAAAGGAAGAAAATTATCTGTGATAATTATTATTATTATTGATTGGTTTTTTTCCGATATTTTAATTTTTTACTGAATTATGATGTTTTTTTAATTGTTATATTTTACATATTCATAATACGCTTAAAAATTAAAATATTGGAAAAAACCAACCAACAAAACACAGATAATGTTCTTCTCTTAAAGTTTGATTATAGGCCAGCTTACTCTAATATTAAAGCTAACATCACTAACATTTGAATTACTGAACACAAATTTGCTGTTGTATGTATGTCAGATAGAGACAATACATGCGGGTGTGATGCCTTCTTAACTTAAACTCAATAACCGTTTAAACTCTAAGTTTAATTTATAGTATATGAGATGACCTATTTTACCAATTGTTTATAATTCGTTAAAAATCTAATACTTATTTTTTTATGATTTAGCATGCCGAAATTTAAGAAAAATATTGTGAATGATGAAAATGATGTTCCAAACAATATTAATGTGTCTAATGAAAAACAACGCAGACCTTATAAATTTGATATACGAAAAATTCTAAAAGAAAGAAAAGTTTATAATGAATATAAGAAAAAAAGTGCTGAACTTGATGAACAGTTAAAAGTTGTTGATGATTTGTTTCAAGATTCAATAAAAGTATTTTCTATTTGTAATGAAAAGCAAAGTTCACCTGAGTCAACCAAACATGGATACATTATATTTGATCATTCTAAGTATAACTCGATCTTTAAAAATAATTCAGATTCTTATAAATCATTATCTAATTCTCAAAAAATATTCATTAAAATGTCTAAAAGTAAAAATGTATCTACAGCTAATGTTTATTTTAAATATTTAATGGAAGAAAATTGGTCTCCGGTATTGGACGTATGTATAAAACTAAACTATTAAGTATTACTAGTCTAATTTATAGTAACCTTTTTTTTTTTTTTTTTATGATAAGTTTTTCCTTTCTTATAAAGATCTGTTTCAAAGAAATAAAGAAATCTCTATTCTAGATATTTATAGATTAATTTTAATTATATGAATCATTAACATTTATGGGCATACACTACAACTAAACATAATGATAGATGACCGATAAGAAAATCAATGCTGTTATGTATGTCAACTAAATCTTCATGCTACAACCATTGGCACCAATTTATATATATGTAGTGTAAGGGGACCTACCTCATATTTTGGTGATAAGTGGGTAATTGAATCAGCGAGATATTACTCATTAATAGGGAACGGATTTATATGTAATAAAAATACAGAAATATGTACATATATATGTAAGTATAATTTATAAAATATGTGCTAAAAACATCCAAATATGTGGGGAAAAAAAAATTTAAAAAAAAGTGATTATTATTATTAAATTATCAAAAAGATTTGTTGCATTGAATTATTACAATATCTTGTAAATTATCAAATGTTAAATGTCTCCTATTAGGTATCAAAATACTTTTAAAGCGGCTAAATTATCGTTTCACATCAATCGATGTATTAAAAGCATATTTCAAGTGCATACTATCAGAAGGCGATAATTCCAAATTTTTAAAAGGTTGTCTGCCATTCATTATGTCATTGATTGTTTTAAAATCAATATTGCCTGGAATTTTTTTCTGTAACAGCATGAATTTTCTTTTTTACGACATTTATTGGTCCGCTTACGAGTTTTAATCGCTGATTCCACAATTTGCATACTATCATTTGGTGAAATATTTTTTATTAATAATTTTGTTAAATTATTTTTAATTAAAATTAAATTATTTTCAATGTTTCATTTTGCATAATATTTTGAGCTTTGCCAATAGAGATAAAAGTTTCTGGATATAATTTTTAAATAATTTCTTGTATTTTCGTACGAAGAAGACGCATGAATGATGAAATGATAAAAATATATTTAAAAATTAGTGAAATATGTAAAAATATGTAATTATACCAAAATATGTAAAATAAAAGTATCATAATTTTAATAGGAATGATTTAAATCATAAACATTTCTTATCGAATCTTAAATACCTCGTTTTAATAAAAATATGCATTTACATATAAATCTGTTCCCTACTCATTAGTATTTAATATCTGATAGGATAATTTATGTGTTCTATTTCTTTAATAATATTATTTGTATTAGGTTAGGTTCTAATAATATATATTTTATATATTTATAATCATAATTCTTCAAGAATGTCTTTCTTTAAATGTTTAGTCTAGCGCTGATACCTTTAACAAAATCTTTTTAGCAGTTGTTATTAATTTAATTACTTAGTGATTTAATTCTTTGAAAGAGTATTAAAAAAAAAAAAAAAAACAGTACATGAAATAACTTAATATATTATTTTTACCAAACTGAGTCTATTCAGATCTATTCTGATTGCTCTATATTATAAATGTTTAAACTGTGTATTTTAAGAGAAAAAGAAAAGGTTCATAAATTACATTCATTAATTTATAAATAGCTTTACAATATTTTTGCATTATAATGATTAATACTTAATTTAAATTTTTAGGATATAAAAAATGTTTTATGTAATTGGGGTGCTGATTTTGATACTTTGGCAAATAAGCCATTATTAAAATGTGAAATAAACAATGACAACAAAATAGGACAACATAACTTTGAATTAGTAATGAAATTCATTACACATAATGTGCTGAAAACCAACAATGGACTTACTGACAATGATCTCTTGAAATTAGCCAATATCTCTGTTACCATATCTTTTGATCGCTATTGCAGAAGGATGATAAATGTGATAAAACAATTATTTTGTGCGTGTATTGAAAAAACATTGCGTGAAAATGATGAGATTGCTATTACATCATTTGCTGATGACCTGTATTCTAAGTATACAAAAACTCAACTATTGAAAATGATAAATTTATTTCTACCTTTGGATAACTATGGACAAACAATGAAAATAATTTATAAATATATCACATTTAAATTGTTAAAATCACTTTTAGGAATATCAGATGACAAAAATGTATTTCCTACTTTAAATGACTGGTAAGTTTTATTTATGGTTTATTGAAATTATGAGTTAAAGTAATAAAAGTATAGTTTTTATAATACAGTAAACCTTGCATAAGACACTAAGTTGATCCCTGAACATTTCCTATACTAGTCAATGTAAAAACCATCTGTTAAGACACTAGATTTTTTTACTATTTAATTATATAAGATGCTCTTTTGTTCAGCAGATTACCATAAAGTTAAGTAGTTATGTGAAAATAAAAATAGTAATTTTACTCTTTTAGGTGTACTTATTGTATTATCGTACTACCTACATTATTTTATTGAGTAAGTACATATTTCATCATATGAGATTTAAGTGTATCCAAACAATTCAGTAGTATTAACTCCTACAATTACTGCTGATTTGCAACACCTATCAGAAATTCAAGAAGTAATATATTCTGTAGAAAATGTTGAAGAATTGATAGTTATATCAATAAAATTGAAAATGGTTATGCTGAAACAAATTGTCAGAATCTTAATCAAACAAAAATGATTTAATATGGAATAAAATAGAAATAAATAATTAAAATACTTTGTGAGTCATTACATGACGTGATCCCTTCAAGAGCGTCTTAAGCGATTTTTACTGTATTTAATATTTCAAATTCCCAATAAGTATCAATATTTTGTTTTTATAATTTTGTTTGAAAATTTATCAATAATAAATCATATTGTTTACAGGTTTGTACAAGATATGGTAACTAAAGATTATTTACATCGAAAACCAAAAATAATACTACATCGTATTATTAAATTATTAGATCATGTTGTAGTTACACTTGATTTGTATAAAAATGAAGAAAAACTCGAATGTATGTACCACTTCTTTTATGCTGTTATAAGATCTGCAGGATTTTTTGAGTATATGGACCTTATTAATGTAATAGATAAATGGAAGATGCAATTATTCAAACTGCATATTGATCGTAAAAGGTTAATGATCTTATAGTATTATATTTATGTATTAAATGTGATATCAAATTAAATTATACTTAAAGTTAAATGTTCTCTTTTATTTTGTATTAGTTTTATCATTTTTGTTGTATTTTATTTAATTTTAAAAAATAAATATAATGACTATTATATACGGTATTGAACTAAAACAATGCCTTAAGTTCTGAGTTCTTGCAATCTAATTAATTATTCAATTGTTATTCTAAAAATAAAAATACATATTAAATATGCTTATTCCGAATGTTATGCAATGATAACTACTCATTATTACATCTTCACTTTTGATTCCAAAAACGTCTTCATTATCTCTAACTCATAGTCTTGCCTCCTTGCTCTTTCCTCAAACTCATTCAATCCCCCTCTCTCCCTTAATCATCATCATTAAATCCCTAATTTTTTTTATTAGTTTATGTTTAAACTATCAATTTTTTTTGGCTTCCCAATCACGTCTGAATATACTTATATATAATAATAATTAAAATACTAACCTGGCTGTTACCACAAAATTCTTCACACATCTTTCCATTTCCAAAATTTCCTGCTTCCTATCTCCTTACCATCTATTACATTATTAATTTCATAATATATTTTCAATAATTCAAGCTTATTACCTTATATATACTTAAATATTTGTTTTTTGTTACAAATTGTTAACTGCTTAAATTCTATATATTCTAATTGCATAGCTATGTAATGTTTATGACAAAAGCAAAAAAAAATATCTTTTTTACGGGCACCGATTTCATTGCAGACTGCATTATTTTTTTTTTTATAAATCCTTACCTAATGTACAACTACATTTTATTATCTTATATTATCATTATGTCATTAAATTATGGTATAATAGTCTATAATCATAATAATACAGACCATGTATGGAAAGCATTGATCAAATAAACTAAATTTAGTGCACTATTGGTACTCATTGTTCACATTTTTTACATTATTAATTACATTTATAATACAGTTTTTATGTCTAAATTGAATTTTAAGGTGTTGTTTTTTAGGGCATTAAAATCCGCGCCCTATTTATGACTATTATAAAAATCATTTGTTTTACAGTAAACCAATTTGTTTGTATTCTTACTGAAGTTTCTTTAATTTTGATCACAAATACTGCGGTTATAAATTAAATCCATTATGCAGTAATATATATTCCAAGCACTATAATTAAAACTTTTGTTTTCTAAATAGCGAACCTTCTTGATATCGTAAGTGACAAGACAGACTTGGTGATGCAATAATAATTTATAATATATTTAAGAAATGCAATTCAATGATGATAAGAGTTTGGAAGTTTTAATACTAAAAAGCATTAAAATTGATTGCATTATTGCAGTAAAAAATTACAGTAAACTTTTATTTACCAAAATAACTATTTAAAAAAATATTATTTTATAAGTATTTGTTATTAAGACTTAAACTGCAAATGTGATCTTTTACAAAATAAGAATTCATATTAATTTTTTAATAGTGGTTTTAGCCTGGTCTTTTAGGAGCCTATAAACAAAATTATCAACATTTTATTTGATTTTTTTAAACTGTTTAACTTGAAAAATCTTTGTTTTGAGAACAGCACATTGTGCAATTCATTCATCATCTTATCAATATTTCCACTACTACCATCATATCGACATAGTCCAAAATAACCATCAATTATTATTTATTATTATTTCTTAAATCCAACTAACCTAACTTTAAGTTGTATTGAAAATTAGGAAAATGCCAAAAATTGCATAATGTAGCACCAAATTTTTTTAGATTTCAATTTGTACTTGCATGAAACAAATATATAACTTAGCAATAAATTCGAAAAATTGAAGAAAAAAAAGTTGCAAATGCAATATCTAAGACCTAATGATGATACTTGATAGTTTTGCATTAAATTCGTAGGTAATCAAATTATATAAGTTATTTTTACTCAAAGACTTAACTGTAATTTTTAGTTATTTGAAGAAGAAAATATTTTTATCAATTCTTATGCAACATTAAATTTAAGTATAATTATTTTTTTTAATTATAATTTTAGTGTTACTAATATTTAATAATCACGTAGTGTTGGTATATTATTTTGTTTATGGATGTTATTTATTTTTGTACACATAATTTTAAAGGAATTTTAATGAATAAATAAGTATGAACAATATTTAACTTAATCAATAAAATAAAAAATTAACTGTTAAATTTTGCTTAACAATATTTTAAAAATATAGGTCAAGTTAAAAAGATAAACTTAATGATTTTGTAGAGAGCTTATATTGTTATACCGATAATATTGGCTTATTTATAAAATAATCACATTTGTCATTGAAAAATAGTTATATACGAATAAAATACTTAATACTTAATACAACATAGTAAAACAAATTTATTTTATAGGATATCAGAATATAATAGTTTGCAATCTATAATGCAAAACTAATTAATTACAGCACTTAACACTTAATATAAAAAATTAATAAAGAAAAACATCATAAAAAACTTAAATTATTTAGATTTAACCGAATAGTCTTCTTATAATTAAGTATAGTTAACAGTAAGAACAGAAATATTACTCAGTCGCTTGATGAATTAGAATCTCTACGTTTTGATACTGTAACATACATAAATATAATTTAATTTTTGTCAAGCTAATAATAAAAACATTTATTTTAACTCACAGTTGTTTATTACTCTCTTATTACAGTTAGCTTTTGAATTATTTTGTTTAGGTATAGCACCACCAGATGGATTTAAAAATAAATGAGAATTATTTCTTTCCAAGGTCAATTCTGGACGATTTAATCTAGAACTTAATTTAATACAATTATTGTTAATGAATACTAAAGATAAACAAAAATGTAAGATAATAATAATTAAGTCATTTTACTTAAAGAAACCCAGCAAAAAGCTTAAAGGTAAAAATATCAAGATATAAAATGCACACAAAACTGAGAAAAATAAAATTAATCTTGTGTTATTTATACTTTACTACTCTTATATATTTCATTTACTTGACATGTATTCGTATTTTACTTAAATTATACATTTTTACAGTCCTGGACATATAGTTTTTTGATGAATACACAGTGCAAATACAATTTTCTTTTCATTAGTACAATTATATTATTTTTAATTTATAATTTTATGAAAACCATTTAGCTAACAAAATATAGTTAAATATCAAGTTGAATACAACATAACTTATTTCATACATTTAATCTGATCATGTTTTGAATACATTAACAATTATATAAAATATTTAAAATCATCTATAAAAACTTACTTAGATAAAAATTGTTCGTAGTTGTTCCTAGCAGAACTGTTAACATAACAATTATCAGTCCATAGCTGTTTATTAGAAATTTGCTTATTTAACTTGACTCTTGGTAGCATTGGTGCTGTACATGACTCATATGTTGAAGATGCAGGTGATTGAGCATAAGCATCTGGGTACATTAATGTTCTATCATATTGATTAGCTGGAACAATAAATTTCAAGTCAAAATTAAATTAATTTAGAGTTTGCTATCCTAGATTTGCAGTAACACTACCATTTTCAATACATGCTCTGGTATTATTTAGAAATTTATTGGGATGCACAAATGTCTCCGAGTGAAGTTTACAGCAAAGAAATACCAACTTTAATAACACTTATTGATAAATATATATTATCATGAACATGCAATAATCAACAAAAAAAGATTTTATATTTTTAATTCTACATATCTAGACCGTAAAAATTATACTCTTTATTTTCCTTTCTAAACATAAACAGGAAAAAAAAGTTCAATTCAATATGTCCTGGATTTGTTGCTTTCAAAATATGTAAATAAAATACTGTAAAAATATAGTAGAATTTTGACTGTACAAAAATCAACTCAAAGTTTGTATTGATTGAAAAAATTAAGATATGTTAGAAATAATAAAACTAATGAAACATTATTAATTTGAAACTGAATTATAAAAATTTATATATTAATAAATATATGTAATGAATTTTAATAAGAGCTTTTCAAATTGAGAGCAAAATATTTTTAAGTAATATATTATAATTATTATATATAAAAAACTCATAATATTAATTATATAAGTGTTAAATTACTATAATTATAAAATTTAAATATTACCTGATGTTTGTTTGAATAGATTACGGTTAGATTCAATAATAGCTGAATTTGGGAAATTAGAAGGTAAACTATCTGATGGAGGCAAAAATACTTCTTCATCCAAATTGTTTACTATAGACAAATCTGAATGTATTTTTTCACACCTTATCTAAAAACATTAATGCAATTTTAATAATATAAAACCTAAAAGGGCTAATTTTGTCGTGAAAACGGCAGTTGCCTACCACACTACAGACGAATTTCACACTTAAAATTATTAACTAATCAAAAGTAATTAAATTCTAATATTTTTTAACTTCATTTTTACTCAATAATAAAATATGATATATTATTACTAAGTACAATCATTGAAGGCCATGCATGGTATTTTAAATTAAACATGCATGTGTTAGACAGCACATTTTCATGGTAGATTAAAAATTATGACCATAGATGGGATAGAATTCAGGATATAATGGTGTCAGAAATCAGAAATCATTTTCATGACATATACCATAAAAATGATTTTTTTTTTTAATAAAAACAATTTAAAATATTATGCAGCAAATAGAATAACATTTCTGCATATTTTAAATAGATACTTAGTAAATAATATAATATATTGATAGTAAAATAATTACTTGATGATTTATTAGTTTTTTAATAGATATCAATTCTTCACAAAATTCACAAGGTAATTTTTCTACATTTGTTTTATCACTATTGTCATCATCATCTGAGCTTAAACTCAATGTATTCAAGTTAATTTCACTATCACTGCTACTACTGTCAAGATCCAAAGGTGGTACAGGAAAATTATCATTTTGGTTATTGGTACATTTATTTTTCGTACGTAACACATTATGAAATGTAACTAAATCAGGACGACATCCAGTCTATAAAAAATAAAAATTTTAATTAAATTAACTTTATAATATTGAAATACAAATAAACAACAAAGATATCATATTTTATAACTTACTTCATGCAAAACTAGATTTTCAGAGTCAATCATTTTTTGACAGAATTCGCAAGGCAGTTGCACACCTCTCAACTCATCAGAATAATGATTGTACTCATTTGTTGAAACATTATTGATATTCGGTGACTGATTATTATGAATAGAATGAGCACCAAGTATAGAAAACTCATCATCATCTATTAAATTTTAACCGTTTGAATTATGTTAATTTAAATGAATAGTAAAACCTTAAAATATAGAACTATAAAAACAAAGCATAATCTAATACAGTAGAAAATAGTATAATAATTAACATCTACAATCAAATTTTTACCAATAAATAAATAATTAAAATACATAAAAAATTAAGATAAACAGTACCCATCGAATAAGAAGAAAAACAAACAAAATTATATATTTGATCTTTACGAATTAATATTATCAAGAACAGTGAGTAGTAGTATACTTTTTTTTATTATAGTATGAATGATTTAAAATACTTGAATATACTGATAACAGAGAAAAACACGGTTTCAGTAATAATATAAAACCAATTGTTCATGAAACAAATATAAATGAAGTAATCAAAACACATACAATTGAAGATAAACAGTACTCATCAAATTTGAAAAAAAAAATAAAATTATATAATTAATCAACATAAAATGGTATTAATAAGAATAAAGAGTAGTAAAATATACTTTTTTTTTATAGTATGAATGATTTAAAATACTGAATATACCAATAATAGAGAAGAATACATATAGTTTTAATATTTATATAAAACCAATTGTTCAGTAAAGTATACACAAAAAAGTTAGTAAAATTATACTTACCATTTGTAATGTCTACTATAGACATATTCTGTTTTGGATCTTTGTGGGTGTTGTCATTGTTGTTTAGTGTATTAATTTGTGGTTGATCATTGTTATGTTTGGCTGGTGATGATACCCTGTGGTTGGTCATAATTGGTCCACTTAGTCTTAATGAAGGCATACTAGTAGCCCTTGTAGTGGCTCTTGCAGTTTCATCAAGTGCTATTTTTGACACTTTTTTTATTAATGGAGGATAAGCTGCTAAACTTTCAGGACTGTTGTCTAATATTGGTTTTGCAACTTAAATTAAAATTATAGTTTTATCAAATTAAAATTTCTAATATTATAGAACATTTTCTTACCAATAGGAATTTTTTTAAGTTTATGGCTTTCTTTATGAACATCAATGAATTTGAGCATGATAAATTGTCCACAATCATTACACCGTTCTGTGCGACTACTGCACATATCTATATGTGCAGGTAACATTGAAGCTTTAAGATCAATTTCACAAAAGTTACAGGTTACCAAACGATATGGACAGTCATGTAACTAAACAGTATAACAAATATTAATGCTAAAATTAAAAAAATAAATAAATAAAATGTATTACTTTATGTAATTCTAAATCTAATGCTTCAAGTTTTTCAGCACATGCATCACAAAAAATATCTGCATGCATGGTTTTCTGATGCTCTTCAAATTCAGAAGTTAAGAATGGTTCATCACATTTAATGCAAAGCTTCAGGTTCCGATGACAGTATGCTATATGCATAACATGATTACTGATTGGGATATTTCTTCGGCTAAAATCATAATATAACATTATGATTAATAAATATTATAATAACTAATTTATGTTTATAATATTAATAAATATCAAAATTGCCAAATAATTAAAAATGCCTAAAACATAATATCATAGTAGTTGTTAATAACCGCATTAATTACTATATTAACATATACAATATAATTAATGAGGCTTTTTCCTTTTACTCGGTAAATTAGTACAACTTTGAATACATACAAAAAATATATAAATTGTATAAAGTTACATAAAATTTTGAAAAATTAACAGTCAATAGTATAAATAATATAATATAGTCAATACTATAGCACAAAGAAAGCATATTATGAGTAGGTGTCCTTTCTGAAAGTACTAGTTATTAAATTTACTTCCAAATAAAAAAGTTAAGTCTATTTATAATTATTTGTTCAAATAAAATAGAAATTTTTATAATTAATAATAAATAAATCTCTTTTCAGAAAAATATATAAATGAGCTTTCCTTTCAAAATTCAGATTTCACTATTTTAGTCATAAAAATTAAGTATAATATACAAAAGTGAGTTCATATATATAAATATGAAAAAACCTATGTGTTAATATAGTTTAGATATAATGGCTAAATAGAACACATTTAATAATCTAAAAAAAAATAATTAGTATAATTATACTTGCACTATAATAATATATTTATTTGTTATTTTTATACATTTATATAAAAATAAAAATAAAAAATAAAATAATTTAAACAAATATAGGTACTCCAATGGTTTATATTTATTTAGCCATTAGCAACTACTTTTCTCTCATATTTAATGATACATAATATCATAGTACATTATATAAAAAATAAATAATAGAGCGTTTAAAAGCTCAATATAATACAATTGCTTTTCAATGATAATATTTAAATGGCTTATTATTGGATTAATTTGAGATAAAATAAAATCTTGAAATTCTTTAATTCTCATTTTACATTTTTAATTATAGTTTAAATACTTGACATTTGAATTAAAATGTGAATATATCACAGATATTAGTAATAAAATAAAACAACAGGTAGTTTATATTAATCATAATTATAATTTTATATATTTTTATATTTTTATATGTAGAGTTCATGACTGGTTTTAGTTATAATTAGATATGTTTGCCAGCCATCATAAATTTAAGTAGTTGATATGGTAAAAATTATGTTCTCGTTTAAATAGAAATATGATATTATATATAATATTCGAATGATTTAAACAAATAGGTAAATATTATCAATCATAATACTCAGAATTAAAAAAGAAATATATTTTTTGAGAGACTGGAGTGGTGATATTCAATCTGATACATAATTGAGGAATTCAACTCAATATAATCCTCAACAAATTTTCTTAGTTTTGAATCGTTTATACTAGACCAAATGTGTAATAATAGTAATAATATTGAGTAAAAAGTAGTAGTAGACTAAATAATTTTAATATTTACCAATTGAAACAATATTTGATGTCTTCCTTGTTTTCGCTCGGGTTCATATTGTAGATCAAGGTTTAATAAATAATCTGAGAAATCACTAATTATAAGAAGACGATTCGTTGTATTCGTTGATGATTGGATCAAATAAACAGATTAATTAACGTTATGAAGCACGCTAAAAAGGCTACACGCGCTACACAAATACAACTTTTTCCATAATTTACACATATATTTTATAATTGATAAGGTAACAAGAACAGCCGTATGGAGCGAGATAAGATAAGAACATGGGTTACCGAAAATGCAGCGGAGAGGTTAGGAATGACGGACATATGGTAGCGGCAGTGTAAAGCATGTCAGCTACTAATGTACAAAACTATCATTGTTTAAACTTGATTTAACCCTCTGAATATTATCAGGTACTACCTAATTTAGGTAGTGCACAAGAAATGATTCCATCTGTATATCAGATGGCTTGTATGGTGAAGTTAGGTGCATAAAGATGCAAAGAGAAATAATATTTGTCACGTTTAAGACGTTTAAATGGAATGACCATTCGCAGTACGCATAACGTGCTAGATGAATACGTGACGTCAAGGGTTCATCTCTGCGCACTAATTATTAATTATATTTTGTTGAAAACAGATATTATGTAAAACATGTGTACGGCATTTCAGGAATCTGAACATTCAATATAAACAACCGAACACCGAAATGACTTGTCGTTTTTTTCCGAAATTATAAATTTGCCAAGGTAAACTAACTAATGATGAAGCTAATTTAATAACGATTAGTTAATCAACTTCGTAAAACCATTAGCCAGTCTATAACATAACACTCAAACCGGTAACTTGTAAAAAGACTATATATAGCTATAGCTTGGCATTTTTCAGTTGGAAAAATGATCGGTTAAACTCAAATATTTCGTATTCTATACTGCTATCAAACTATTATATTACCTTCGAACCTGAAGTTCGAAGTAAAATAAGATATAGACAATAATAAAACTTACTATATTTCAGTGTGTAGTGTTTAATATATCAATAGGGTAAGATTAAAATAATTGTTATATACATTACCAATTTTTTATTAAATTAATTATGGATACATAATACATATAATAGACGTATAAAAATATATAAAATAGTTATTTATTTTTATATATTTACTGGGGTGAATGTATCTTGCACCTAATAAGAGGTTAAATTAGGTATAAGTATAGGTTTTAAATTCAAAATAAAATATACCTAATACATTTTGTAAAGGTTTCATTGAAACAGAATACCGGATGGTGATTTATAAATAAAAATTAAATTAACGCGTTAATTTTTTCATAGAACTTGAATGTGAACGTATTCACTTAAAAAAAAATGAACATGAACGTGAACGATTTCAATTTTTAAGTTAACAATGATTCCGAACATTGGTTTTCCTATTTTTTCAAAACTGAAAATAGGTAATATGGAAACGTTTATATCTCTATATAATATATTTAACAAATATGAAAATATTTAAATTAACTATGGCTAATATTTAAAATTAATTATAAAAATGTCATATATTTTATATGGTACACATTTTATAAGCAAAACTACTACCTATATGCTTTTAAGTAAAATCCTCTAATTGTATGCTCATGGTAAAATTACCTATGGATTTAAGCACATTTGTTTGTATCAGTTGTATTTATCAATCTATATATATATATATGTTACCGGAAAACATGAGAATTCAGAAATTGTCGATATATCCTAGCCATTGTCGACAATGATTGGAAAGGATAGGCAATATTAGATATTTCGTAGTTAATCAACATTTCCGTATTATATTGCGCAATGTTATAAATCCGCATCCAAACAAATCAACACCGCTTTATCGATGATCGATTTGATTATGGAACATTCAAGTTTTCATGAAATATATGTTAATTTTAAATAACGAACATTTTTTTAAATTTTTTGTGGTGTTACGAACGGAGCCCTAGGCAAGCCATTGCGGAGCACCAAGGGCTCCGCGGAGCACAGTTTGGGAACCGCTGTACAAGATTATATAATTCCAAGTGTCATAGTAGTTTACCACGTAACATTAAAGATTAAGATTATGATTTATCCCAAATAGCTAATAAGTATTAAAATATATCAAATTCATTTTTAATGTTATCATCAATGCCTTCTTTTATTAGGAATTGTCATCAATGACTAGGTATTGACGTTAATTCCTTACAAAATCAGGCATAATCATTATTGTTCATTGTCAACACTGACTGATTGTCATCTTTTCCGGTAACATATACATAAACATAATATTATAACAGGTATTCTATACATATAAACAACGTAGATCCTCATTTTTGCGTTGTGCATTTTATATTATCACTTCCAAATCCCTATAACCAAAAATTGATAACTTACCATCAAACTAAACTGTAAAATAATAATGATAATAAGTTTCATAAAATTAAGTAAGATACAGTAAAACCTCGGTAAGACGGAAACCCCGTTAACACAGAAAAATGTCATGGTCCCAAGCGATTCCGTCTTATCGAGGTTTTTCTGTACTACTAAAATATTTTATATTAAAAATTATAAGACACTACAAAATTATTTATTAAATTGCTGAACTATTTCAGGTATGGGTGGTATCTAGAGACCACGACTTACTTATTAGAATCTATTATATAATACTAATGGACACACTATAGATATCTAATGATATTGTACTTTTAATGACTAATCGTTTGAATCAGGATCTTTTTTTAATCGTTTTGGTATACTTATGGAATTGGACAGAGGAAACCTCTAAAACATTCGCAAAAACTGTAAGCTCTGATCATCATCTCCGGTATCTCCATAGACGAACATCGGAGAGGGGAGGAAGCTTAGCCTCCTTATATTTTAATAGCCCCCCCCCCCAAAATCGAAAATTTGTTAGAAATGTTATTCGTTGTTTTTATAATTGTCTGTTCGTTTTTTTGAAAATCGCAAAATAATAAATAATAAAAACTATTTACAATAGCATTAACAATACCAATTAGTTCAGCTACTTGCGAAAGAAGTTTCAGTTCATCGAAAAAAATAAAAACATGGCTAAGGATATCGTGGGTTCAAGATGGGTTCAACGATCTTTCAATACTATATATTGAAAATAATATATAGAAAAATATAAAAAGCGATGATATTTTGAATATCTTTGCTGATACAAATAGATATTTGTCCTGAAAATAAAATATTAATTATTTTTAAATATACGTTATTTAGTGTTTTTTTTTAACATAATTTAAACATTTCTATATTTTTAATAAAAATAAGTTTTACTTGTGTATGGGAAGGGGTGTGGAGGCGAAGTTCCTACAGATTATTTTATATTGAATTATTATAGCCCCCCCCCCCCAAAAATTCAACCAAATGTCCACCTATGAGTATCTCTGTATGATATTCTTCGAGGGGACGAGGCTGTGCCCTTAATATGATTGATATGATGGAAATTCATCCCAGATATTTTGATTTGTATTGTTTAGAACGATTAGAGGGGATGCAATACCCTACATGAAAAAAAATGCCACGGCCGCAATTCATCTAGCTGTGTATTAATATTTTATTTATGGAACGCAATTCATTAAGCAATTCACAGAGAAAATATACTAGCCTATTTACCTGAAGTTATAATAAGAATATTGTAATGGGTGGATCAGTGCTTTATAAGAACTTTTTTTTTTAATTTAATTTGCCTTTGACGTAAACATTATATCAAATAAGAAAACTTAAAACCTTGTTTCGTGAGATGATCAATTATTTTTAATAAACAGATAAATGAGTGACTGGACTCCAGCTAACTGAAATTTGAGCATAATAATATTATAGAACACTAGACCAGTACGTGGCATGAGAAAAAAATACGAACGATCGAGACAACATTAATTATATGACATATTATATTAAACTTAACTATGATTATATTATGCTTTTCGTGTGCATTATAATTTATTACAACAACCTTACATAATATATTCCATGTCATGTTACAAGGTCCACATCGATTACAATTTAAAATAATTACTATTTATTAAATATATAGATCGTGTGTATGATATAAGCATTGATCGATGTACATAAAAAATATTTCCACTTTATGTCGTGTTTTAATAGTTGTCTTAAAAGTGTTATCTGTTGAACGATATTATTACTAAGAATAATAATAATAATAATAATAATAATAATAATAATAATAATAATAATTATAATAGTAATAATAATAACAATAATAATGATAATAATAATAATAATAATTGTTATATAATCTATGTGCATAGGTGTATCGTTTTCTCCATGATTTATTTATATATTATAATCTACGCCCCACCGTATCGTTCATGACGTGGGTACATTATCTTGCGAGCATGTCTTTTATAATTTGGCCATGAAATTTTGTTATCTACTAAAATATTAGTACGCTTTTCACCCTCGTTGAGATCTATATTTTTAGTCTTTATTAATTTTTCTTTTTGTCCGTTCGTGGACTTTAACCGTGGTGTACTCATTCACTCATATCGTTGACCATCCGTCACTAGAATACGACGAAAATTATCAATAGCAATAATAAACAACAACAACAATAATAATAAGACAATAATTTTGTCTGTCGAAACGATTTTTTACTCGAGCACTACGATGTAATTGCGTGATTTTCTACGTCTTATGTTAATCAATTGAAAGCAATAGCACATAATAATTCCAGTTAGTTGAATTTAAATAAAAAAAATTATTGACTTGTTTCATTTTTATCACTTTTAGCAATGGCGGATAATATATGGCGTTTTTTTTTTTTTTTTTTTATCAGTTTCATTCATTGCGAATTTGTGATTTTTATTTTCATCCAACATATATCTATGAGAAAATGTTTGATGTGAAATGCTCGCGCCAAAAGATTGGTTGATGTACTGCTACTTATCTGGGCAGTGATTTTGCATCATGGGAGCTAAAGATTCGAAACCGAGCTGCATAACTTATGAGGATGCAGTTAAAAGAAGTATGGCGTAAACATTATTTTGAACAATTTTGAACATGATTATTATAGTTTCTAAGTACTTATTCACTTATTTACTTATTTATTTATTTTTTCATTGTTTATGTTTTGGTATATTTAGTCAGTGATTTGGAACTCAAAAGACTGAGAGAAGCGTTTAAAAGACTGTCACCAGTGAATGGAGCTATTACTAAGCATTCATTCATTAAAGAAGTTCTTGGTGATGGAGTTCCATTGTCAATAGCAGATGTATGTTTTTTAATATAAATTATCTGTTTATATTTCAATTAATAATAATAATCAATATTTTACAGTATGTTTATTCAGCCTGTGGGGGTACATCTAAAGGCATCATATTCAAAGATCTTGTTTGTGGGTTGGTACTTTTGACTCTAGGTACTAATGAAGAAAAATACAAATGTAAGTCAAAGTAACAATTAAAAATCATTTCTAACTAATCCTTGAAATAAATTAATATTTTCAGTTTTATTTAATTTATATGCTAATGAAAGTGAAAATGTAATTTTACGAGAAGAATTTCAAAGACTTATACAAGGATCTGAATGTATGTTTGTATCAGAACATGTTAAGTTTTTATTTTCAGAAGTAAGTTAAATTTATCTTACATTCTCTGAGTATTTACTTAATGACAACATTAAACTTTTAGCAAGAACGTGTTAATTATGATGAATTCAGATCCTGGATAACTCAACACCCTGATGCGACATCTTTAACTCGTTGGTTACTATCTAAACCATGTTCTGTTTCCCTGAGTAATGAGTTAGAAATGCCAACTTTTTATCAAACACTTGCTGGAGTAACTCACTGTTAGTATTCTATGTGTTTTGTACAAATAAATATTGATCCTAAGAATTATTAAATGTATAGATTCTAAATCTTGAACATTAATGATTTGCTAAATTTATTTAATTTTTAAACTATATATTTTGTTCTTTATTTTTAATTTTTGAATTAAATATAACAGTTAAAATATGTATTCTATATATTTAAAAATAGTATTAATCCTACAATTTTATTATTCTCTTTATTAAAAAATTGTTAACCATATTGAAAAAAAACTAAAAGTTAAATAAAAATTATTAATGCTTAAAACAATTTATGCATTTTTTTTTTTTTTTTTTTTTAATAATGTAATATAACCAGATTTATGATGAAACATTATATTTATTTTAGTGGAAGAAACGGATATCATTGAATTAGAAAAATGTTATTGGTCATTAAAAGGAGAATCTTCATCTGGAAAATTGGATTTAAAAACATTAATTCCTTTGATAAGTCCTCCTATGCCATTGAATGTTTGTTCTGGTTTGTTTGCTGCTTTTGATGAGAACATGGATGGTCATATTGATTTCAAAGAAATGGCTTGCGGGATTTCAGCTGCTTGTAGGGGACCTTTAACTGAGCGTCAAAAATGTAAATTGTTATAATGTTACAATGAATTTTTTTTCTTACTTTTTTAAACAAATTTTTAGAGATTTTGTTTTAATAAGCTAATACTTTTTAGTTTGCTTCAAAGTATTTGATACTGACCAAGATGGTTTTTTATCAAAAGAGGAAATTTCTAAAATGGTTGATGTTATGCTTTTCATATGTGAAGATAATGTAGTCACTCAGAATAAAGCAGCTACTGATGAATCAGGTATTATTTGTAATTAATTTTACTTGTTACTTTATGATTATAATATTTTTTGTTTGAATTTTTTAGTAAAAGAAATTATTGTATTTGATTTAATTAAACGTTCTACTGATAGAGGTCTTGCAATTGGAGAATATTTGATGTGGACTGTTCATAATTCACTACCAATGGATTTTTTGAATTTAATTTTTCAAGTAAATCTTTTTTATTCTCATTAGTTATGTGGTTTTTTTATGACTTCTATTAAGTATTTAATAAATCATTTTCAGTACTTAAATAGAACCAGTATACTTTTTATAGAAACTATTTTATTCATAATTTTAATATTCAATACAATTTTAATTTGTATAATGTATAATTATTATAAATTTCTTTACATTTGTTTTACAAAAAATATTTTGACATAGGTTTGCCATATAGTGTTTGGTTTGAGACCTGTATCACGTGCTGAAGAAGGAGAAATTGTCAAGGGCTGGTTAGACCGTGAAGAACGAAGAGGTTTGGCTGTTGGTCAACTTTGGTATTTAATTTCAATGGATTGGTGGCGAAATTGGAATGATTATGTTTCAAATTCTTTTAAAGTAAGACTGTGTAAAAAAAAAAAAAATGTAATGTAATAATTTTGTTATAAACTAAATATTATGGATTTCAGAACGGTTGTGAAATGTCTAGTTATTGTTCTTTTGATGGTACTAGTTCATTTTCAAAAACTTCAAGTTTCAAACTTACATCAAAAAAATCTCAATTGTCTCTTGAAAATAGTATCGCTCTTGATAACCCTACTGTATGGATACATTTTTTAATAAAATAAACAAATATAATTTTATATTTTATTATTTTAGGTGGTTGTCACTGGAATAACTCCTCTAGATCCAAGTACAGGTGGTCATCGAAGGGTTGGTTCAATAACTTCTTATTCGTCTTTACAAGAATCGTAAGAAATTTATATTTTATTCTTATAATAAATTAATATTTGTAAATTATATCCATTTTATTTACTGTTATTTATTATAAATTATTTTAGTCCAACACAATCTCCTATTATGAGTAGAAAAGTTAGTCTAAGTAAACCTGGTCCAATAAACAATTCTGGACTTGTATCTGTGTCAGCAACAAAAGTTACATCATTAACAGGTGAAGGAGGTCAACTAAAACGAAATATGCTGCTGCGTGGTAGAGATTTTCAGTTAGTTCCAAACTCTTTATGGAAAGCACTTGTACAATGGTATAGAGGTTCACCTGCACTTCCTAGACAGGTAAACTAGATATCAATTATAAATTATTTCTAAAATATAACTATAATTTTATTTATAACTATTAATTATGTATATTTGTGTAGGTTATTCAGTCTAATAGAGGTTCAGGTGAAACTGAATTAGAACTTTATCCATTAACTTTAAGATTGTTAAAACATCATAATGGTACTTTAAATAATGGTACTGGTCCCATTACTAATGTTACTAGGACACCTACACCTAACGCAGGATCATGGTCTGGATTAGTTGGAGGATATGGTGCAGCGGCATTAAGTAAAATTAACTTATATGCTAATATTTATTTTTATTTTGTAACTAATAAATTTAAAATGTTTGTCTTATAAAGGTTCAACTGGTTATAATTATGTATCAAATTTAGTAAATTCTATGCCACGGCGATACCTTGCATACACGGCATCTTTCAGCAAGTTATCAACTGTTAAACATGTTTATGATTTTCTTTGTACTAGACTTAAGTTAAAAGCAGAAGATATGAGACTTTGGCATTTTCATGATGAGGTTTGAATATTTATTTGATAAAATAATTAGTTTTTATTAATTTATTCTATCTACATAGAACAATATGGTATTAATTGAAGATGAAGATCAAACACTTGAAGAATTAGGTGTTTGTGATGAAGATCAAATAATAATGGAAATAAGAAACAAAGATTTAACTTGGCCTGAAGAAATTAGTTCTCTTTCTGTTAATTCTGGGGATAAATGCAAACAATGTAAGTTATTGAAAATTGTTTTGATAGTACATACCTTCAATGTAATATTAATAATTAATAGTAAAATTTAAGACATATTTCGTTATATAAAAAAAAAATATTGCAGGATTTACTATAAATTAATTATTTTATATCTCATAATTATTAATTGATTGAATATAAACTAATATGATTTAAAATGTTAATTTAGAAAAAACAATAATAATAAAACTAATATTATTATTTGTTTCAAATACTTTGCACAGTGCCTGCTGAAAAAGGAGCTACTGGTCTAAACAATTTAGGAAACACTTGTTTTATGAATGCTGCATTACAATGTGTTAGTAATACTAGACTTCTCACACAATATTTTATCAATGATATGCATTTATATGAACTTAATCGGTATGTATTTCTTATCTTTAAAATGTGGTAAAAATGACTTTTTCATTTGATCTAATATTTTTAGGTCTAACCCATTAGGGATGAAAGGATGTATAGCTAAACGTTATGGTGATCTAATTCATGAAATTTGGAGAGGAACTGCTAAAACTATAGCACCGCTTAAATTAAGAGTATGTTACAAATTAATATATTGCTAGTAAAATAATTTTAATTTAACATTAATGTTTTCAGTGGACGATTGGAAAGTATGCACCGCGATTTAATGGTTTTCAACAACATGACTCCCAAGAATTGTTGGCCTTTTTATTAGATGGTTTACATGAAGATCTGAATCGAGTTCATGGAAAGCCATATTCTGAGTTAACAGATAGTGAAGGAAGACCTGATGTAACTGTTGCAGAAGAGGTTGGTTTTTAAATTATTATTTTTAATTTTTAATTATTAATTGAAGTATAGTCAACTCGTCATACAACAAAGTTTTTTTGACCAAAACTCTTTCAATGTAACAAATTTTTATCATTTTGGAGCCTGATATTCCAAATTTTTTATAAAATATAATATACATATCTGCTAGTGTATAATGATTACAAGAAATATAAATTAAAAATAAATAGCTTGTTATTACAAAGTTTTTTTTGGTTATTATCATGAGATAAAATAATATTCTAGTTGAAAAATAGCTCTAAACATTATATAACCTTTAAAGGAAACAAAATTAAGTCTCTGCGCCCTCTTAAACTATCTACAGAGATATAATATGCACAACAGTGTGTTATTTAATATTTGTATGTATTAATTTTTATTATCTATATTTAACTGTGTATTTATATTTATAGTCTAGTAAATATTTATATCTATATAAATATATATATATATATATATATATGTATTATTAAATGAAAATGAATACGTATTTGTAGTGTATCAATTTAAATTTTGAATTTTCTTTTGAATCTTGTTAAAACAAATTTTATTGGTTTATGCTCTTGATATAACAAACTTTCGTTACACCAAACTTTTTTCTTGATTTCTTGAATTTCATTTTACTGAGAACTGACTGTATATTGTTCTGTTTTTTATCATCTTATTGATAGTTATTCTAATTAATTAAATAATTAAAATATTTTTAGGCCTGGGAAAATCATATTGTTAGAAATAAATCAATTATAGTAGATTTATTTCATGGTCAATTGAAGTCTAAAGTTACATGTAAAGAATGTGGTCATGAATCTGTTAGATTTGATCCATTTAATTATTTATCTTTACCTCTACCGATGGAATCATATGTCTGTCTTCAAGTTATAGGTAATATTTTTTTGTATTATTAAGATATATATTTTAGTTTTAATAAAAGTTTTAAATGGCTTTAAAATAAAAGTTTTTAATTTAAACTCAACAACATCGTACAAAGTTCAGTTTTCCTCGATAATAATTATTTTTTTTTACATAATATAATGTAATGTAAATTAAAAAAAAAAAATTGCTCTTAAAAATAAAAAAAAAATTAAATTTTGGATAAAACCAAAATATTGTAGAAATTCTCTCTCATATTTCAACTTAAAAAATTGTTATTATAACATGTATATTTTCCGTACCTACCAGAAGATGAAAAATTAAATAAGAATTATAAAGGAACCTGTTATAATAGTAATTTATTTTTGTAATTTAAAACTTCTAATTTATTATTGCTCATAATGTTCCAAATTACATTACAATATACTAAAATAAGACTAAAAAATAATTTAATATTATTATTTAAAATTAGTGATTAAACTGGATGGCACAGTTCCTGTGAAATATGGTTTAAGAATGAATGCTGATGACAAACATTCAGTTGTAAAATCTAAACTTTCAATGTTAAGTGGAATATCTGCTAATAATTTAAAACTTGCAGAAATAATTGGAGCTCAAATTAAAGTTAGCCACTACAATTATTCTTATCAGTTTTTTTACGTTATTTTATAAGATTAAAATATTTTAATAATTATGCATCTTTAGAACATCATTGTCGATGAACAAAAAGTGAAGCCTGGAAGTCTATTGTATGCATATGAGTTGCCTCCACCTACGTCAGTGGGGCCGGGCTCAGAAGTATCTGGTGATGAAGAACGTTTGTCAATTTCTTCAACTAAATCTAATTCTCAAAGAGATGCTGCACAAACATTTACTACTATACAACGAACTGTTAGACCAGGAAATATTCTTAGTAAGTCTTTATGATATATTTTATATGGATAATTTAAATCAGCGGTTCCAAACTATGCACCGCGGTGCCCTAGGGGTACCACAACCACTTTTTAAGTGCACCGTGGTCTAGGGTTCATAACAAATAGTTTAAAATGTATAAAATTGTTTTTCCTTATTGTTTTTGTACGAACTTTAAAGAAAATAATGTAATATTTTCTATTATATAATCAGATATTCTCATTTTAACCTTATAATATTTTTGTATAATAATTATAATCATAATAACAATAATTTTTACTTATCTATTTTTTAAGTTTAAAAATGCATTAATTTATAATTAAGTTAAATTTTATCAAAAAAAAATCGGTTATCAATAGATTTTTTTTGGTTCTCTCTTTAATATTATTCACAGCCGTGGCACCGTGGCTAAATTGTGTTAAAAAAAGACACCACGGAAAAAAAAGTTAGGGAATCGCTGATTTAGATTATTAAAAAATAATTTCTTTATTATGGTATTTTTGTTTAAATATGATAAAATTAAAATGTTTCTAAGCAAAATATATTAGAAACTATTGTTATTGATACCTCAAATAATATTATATAATTATATAATTTTTAGCTCAATCAAATGGTAACCGAACTAATAGCTTGAATGAAGACTTATCGACAACTGATAACACCGATGTAACTGTATATTTGTTATGTTTATTTTAGTATTTAAATTATAATATTTATGTTATATTTATTCTTAGAGTGTTGGAGGATCTCAAATGGACACTGAAATAAATTTAGAAGAACCCATTAATTCTGCAATGGGTGATAGTGGAAACTGTAGTGCTAGTAGTTTTAGTTTGACTGATAGCGGTGATGTAATTCATCAAACTCCAAATTATGTAGTAGCATTACATAGGAAAATGGTAATTCGTATAAGAATATTATATTTTTTTTCTAAATTTTAAATTTCATTTTTTAACTAACTTTAAATTTATAAGCACCTTAGTAACTAAAAAAACTTTAATAATTTTCAAAATAGTATATGTGCAATAAGTAATATTTTTTTTTTTAGTTATTATTTAATTTTAATATCTACATATTTTAGATTAGACAAGATGTATATTTTATATCTGCTCATAAGAGTAAACCTAGTATATTCGGCTTACCAATTATTTTACCATGTAATGAATCTACTACAAATCAAGATCTTTATCAAGCAGTATGGTTACAAGTAGCTAGGTTGGTATCACCATTACCACCTTCAGAATCTACTGTACCTAATCATGCTATGGATTGGTAATTATGAAATAATTATTGTAGCTTAAAATTAAAGATTATTAAATATATAAGTATGAATATAATATTCCTTTTGTATTATTTGATTTAGTGATGATAGTCTTGGCTATGAATTTCCTTTTGTTTTGAAAGCTGTTAATAGAGAAGGTACTCTTTGTTCATGGTGCCCGTGGTATAGATTTTGTCGAGGTTGTTCAATTTTATGCTCGGATGCTTATTTTACTTTTGCTGCAAATCATATTGCAATAGATTGGGATCCAACAGCTCTACATTTACGATATCAAACCTCTCAAGAGTCTGTGAGTTATAATTTATTTTAATTTAGTTTACATTCTTAACATTTGAAAAAATATTCAAAAGGAACATGAATGTGTTGGTGAGTCTCAGTGTTCGCACACTGAACCAATAAGTCTTGAATCTTGTCTTGCTGCATTCACCAAAGAAGAGCATCTCAGTGAAGCTGAAAAGTATTATTGTTCTGCGTGTCAGGATCATCAATTAGCTTCTAAAAAATTACAAATTTGGAGATTGCCTCCAATTCTGGTAAGTCATATATTTCATAATATATCAACTTATTTCAATTTTTCTTTTACAGTACATATACTTTTCTTCTTTTATTTTAGATTGTACATCTTAAACGTTTTCAATACCTTCAAGGAAAATGGGTCAAATCACATAAAGTAGTAAAATTTCCTTATAAAAATTTTGACCCAACAGATTATTTGGCTTCAGTTCCAAAACATACTGTTTTAAGAAATAAAGAGTTGCAAGATACAACTGATAATCAAAAGTAAACCAAAAACTAATATTACATTTTGTAATTTTTTATTTTATTTTCCATTTTGATGCATACTAAATAAAATACCCTATTTTTTTATTAGAGAACAATATTTATCAAGTAATAAAGAAGATTTAAAAAAGTCAGCTTTAACCTCAGGTAACAATATTCTATTAAAATTTATTAATTATTAAGTTTATTAAAATAACCAAAAGTTGAAAGAGAAAATGTTCTTTCAAGTTCTATAACTAAGAATATTTTGTGTAACCCTTTATAATTTTTTTTGGTGATATAACTAAATTATGTTGTAAAAAGTTGTTATATTAAAAAAAGAAATTATTTCGAAAGTTAAGTATGATCATTCTTAATTTTACCTAAAAGGTATTTGGATAATTGTTTACAAAATATTACAAAAAAAAAAAATTAAAATATTTTTACATTTGATAGTTGTATATATATATAAAAAAAAACTATATTTTCTAATCCTTGCAAATTTGTATGCTATAATTGTATCTATAATTTAATAAATTATGAATCAATTTATTTTAATTTATTCAGATGACGGTTTATTAAATGTAAATAACCGCTTGAAAGAGATAGAAGTTTCTCAACGTAAAAGGTTAGAATCAACATCTCTCTTACGAACGCCAATAGATGATAAAGCTTTGCAAGATTTTCATCAGCATAAGCTAGTTGGTGAATTCAACCCATTAGATTTGAAGTATAACTTATATGCTATTGTGGTAGGTTATTAAATATTTTTATTCGATTACTTTTTATTTAATTTTTTTTATTTGTATTTTAAACAGTGTCATTCTGGAATTCTTGGAGGTGGTCATTATGTATCTTATGCATGTAATCCAAATGGTAAATGGTACTGTTACAATGACAGTAGTTGCAAGGTAATATTCTTAATATTTATTATTGTATAAGAATATTATTTTATTATTTCAATTATATGTTTACTTTAGGAGGTAACTGGTGAAATAGACACCAGTGGAGCATACATGTTGTTTTATGAACGTGAAGGTCTTTGTCATAACCAGTATATGCCCAATGTTTCTGGGCGTATCCCAGTTGATGTCAAAGACTTAGATCATGATTTTGATTCTGACTTAAAAAAAGTTTGTACCCTGATGTGATCTTATTTGAGCTTATATACATTTATAAACCAATGTAAATTATTGATTGGTATATTTTTACACGAGCTTCATCTGTTATTTTTATTATTATTATCTAAATTTTATAAAAAAAGAAAAAAAATGGAAATGCCATAACAATCTAGTAATTTTGCAGTGATCGTGTAAAATGTGCTGGTGTTGCCATTAAAAAAATAGTTACCAACCATAATCACAGTCTGCACATTTTTGTTTGTATGTTGCCAATAATGCATTCCATAATATAATCTATTGCAATAGTAATATAATTTACTTAAAATAAATAAATATTTAAAAATAAGATCAAAAATGTTGGAACAATTCGTATAATGTTATTATTATGATCAT
Source organism: Sipha flava (assembly GCF_003268045.1). NCBI lineage: Eukaryota > Metazoa > Arthropoda > Insecta > Hemiptera > Aphididae > Sipha > Sipha flava. Next base: position 65,980 of record NW_020273323.1, read on the forward strand.
TAATATTTTATATTACTATTATTATTATCATTATATTATTTTATTTTATTGCTTGTAACTTTGTGTCTTTACATTGTTTCTAGTCTGGTAGTGCTCCCATTTAAATGTTATATTCAATATACAACATATAAGTATGTATAATTATTTTATTATTATTATTATTTTTTGTTATATTATTTATGTTATGTTACTGAAATAATTATATTATCTATTTTTATTTATTTAAACTATTTACATAGTTGTTATAAACAGTAGATTTCTTATAACTACTAATAAAATATTTTTATTAGTAGTTGTTTTTAAATCTAAAATGAGACATTTGTATTAAAATATTATTATTTAATATTAATAATGAAAAATGCATGTTAAAAAATTCTTGTTTGTCATACATAAAGTAAAGATATATTATATAATTAATTATTTTGTATTAAATAAACAGTTGATACTAGAGATCATAGCCGTGGACACTTATTAGAATGTTTGGGTACCCAGAGCCAGCTAAAAATATATTAAGTCGCTTGTTTTTATAACATATGTATTTAATTCCCTTGTGTTGTATGTGAATTTAGAATTCAAAATCAATGTTTTAAATATAAATTCGGAGAATTTTCATACAATCTGTATGAACTTTGTAAAAGATGTATGAAAATATTGAAATAACAATGAAAGACAAAAAATTGGTTTGGGTGTGACATAAAAATTCTGAAAAATATCATGTAATTTCATACAAATAGTATGTTAAGGCGTGTACAAAACGGCAAACATGAGTTCGCGAACAGTGTTCGTGTGTAACAAATCGACGTACTTGTATCATACTTCTGTAACAAACCGGCGATCACGTTACAATATGTTTGGACGCTCTGACGAACATAGCTGTGTAACATTATACATTTATCACATATGAACCTCCAGAGAAGATCTACTTATTCATTTTAGGTTTGTAGTTAACTTCAATAATTCATTATTAAGAAGATGCCACACATAGGACGGCTCCAGGAAGGTGCAGGGGTTTTTGAAAATATTTATTTAAAAATCAAGGGGATGGCAGTTTTGAATAATTCGCCAGTCGTTAGAAATCGAAGGGTTACAGCTAGTCTTTCTTATACTAATATAGGTTTTCTTAAACCTGTTATCTTTTTTGGCAATTTTATGTCTGATAAGATTAATTAGGAAATCAAAATCTGTTGACGTCATTCTCATAAAATTTTGAAACTGTCCATTTATTTCTTGAGTCCTTAAACCGTGTAATAGAGTATTTCCACCAGTTTCTGCCCATTGTGTGCATAAATGCGTAGTCCACCATAGCTTTGTCTTTTACTCTTCTTCTTAAATGTAGGTCGAATATAAATATATACAGCAGCAGCTAATTGAAGAGATATTATTCGACACTGAAGTTTATTTCAATAATAAATAAAAAAATGGAAATGACATGTAAAGCCGCGTCCACACTATGTAACAAAACGGCGAACATGCAACGCGTATCAATTTGACGAACTGTTGTAACAGAACAACTGTAACAATAGATATTAAAGCCTGTAACCTGTTACATGTCATTTCCATATTTCTATTTATGAATAAGTAGATCCTCTCTGGAGGTTCATATGTGATAAATGTATAATGTTACACGGCTATGTTCGTCAGAGCGTCCAAACATATTGTAACGTGATCGTGTAACAGCCTTTGATGTTTCGCCAAAACACCGACAATCGGTGGATCGCCGGTTTGTTAAAGAAGTATGATACAAGTACGCCGATTTGTTACACACGAACACTGTCGAGAACTTATGTTCGCCGTTTTGTTACATAGTGTGGACGCGGCTTTACATAGTGTGTAACAACCTTTACAGTTTTCCTTTAAATGTTTGATTTGTAAATTTATTCAATGAGACATACACAGAAGATAAATGTCCTTAACAGTACTTTTGTTATTGCATGAATAACAATGTGTACATTCTGAAATGTTAAATATTTCAACATACACATTTATTATATTTCCGATATATTTTGCTATTATTTAAATCAATTGTTTTTTTAATAAAAATATCAAAACAATTTACACTTAAACTATTAACATTTCTCAATTCCGATAATACGGGTGATTACGGCACAGTTGTGGTCAATCAAGGGTGTATTTGAGTTGAGGCCATGAGGGCTAGGGGCTAAACTAATTTTTCTTCAATAAAAACTTAAAAATAATTTACAGATCGTTACAGGAGCGTACCCAAGGGGGATTTTCGGGTCCGGACCCCTAATTGAAATTTCTACATACTCAATGGTTAAATAGTAAATAGTACCTATATAGTGTATTTTAATTTCCCATTATTTTCAATATACAAAGTTTATAGATTATATAATATACCAATAATGTATAAACCATGTTTAATTTATACTGATTTTTTAATATTATTTATTATTGTTAATTAAATAATGTATTTTTTTATAACATTTTACTACCAAATAAAAATTGATTTCAAATGATAGTACTTACTTATTATAGTAAACCTTTGTGCTGAATATGTGTGATATGTGTATAACTATTGAGAATATTACTATATTTATTAATAGGGCAGAGGACTTGAAGCTTTAAAAATTCACCAAATATGCATTTTTAAATGAATTTTTTTGAATAAATAAGAATTTTTTCTGAAAGTACTTATTATAATGAATACATTTTATTTAACAACTTACAAGTTACTTAATTAATTAATTGGGTTTATTTTATAGGTTTTCTTATCTGGATACTTACTTTAGGCATTTTTTATAATAAATAGTAAATATAACGTGTTTGGATTGTCAACCATTGAGAAACAGCGATTAATGAAATATGAATATGTCCGATGTCGGTGACAGGCATCCCCGTGACCTGTTTCAATATTTTGTGCGTTGAACAATATTATCTCATCTGTCTATAAATAAAATTAATAACTCGACAACTCTCAATACGTGTTTTTAGAAAAACCATGATGGGTCTGGGAAAAGTCAAAACAACAAAAAGTAGACCAGTAAAATTATTAAGGACTTATATAGCTCTAATAAATTCAAAAATATACAATATGCATAAATGCACCAAAAAATTATTAACTATATAGTAAATATATGGTAAAAAAAGTGTTGCTTTAAATTACTTTATATTATCTATTAACCTTGGGTTATGGCTGTAAATGTCTATAACTGTAGCAATATCTGAGGAAGATAAAAGCCGGGTTCACACTATACGTGCCGTGTCGTGTCTTCTAAAATAATTATCTCTGATTGGCTGAACCATATTGTTACATCAAGGTATACCGTATAATAAATCACAAGTTACCTTACTAACCATAAGATACCGTGAAGTTGATTTTATCCAACTTTTGAGCGTGTGATTACCGATTTCAATAGTAATAATTTATTATTCTACGATAACATAATTCATAATAACCAAGGGCTTGGAAGGCGTTGGATTTGCATGATTTTATTGGGATATTCAATTTATTGCTAAGTAACCTTGAAATTATTTTCATGACACTATAAAAAATCTAATGGGAACATTATGAAAGAAAATTTTAAATTTCAAGTTATTTATTTTGTTTTATTTTATCATATATAATTATACCTAGAAATTATGATTAGCTTATAATACTAACAAGATTTGTATTATTATGTACGAGTATATTTAATAAAATATTTTTATTTTGAACATTTTTGCGTTAAAAAAAAATTAAGCGCATATTTTTGAAGTATATTTGTACTTTTTTAAGCGCATAAGTGCGTGCATATTTAGTACTTTTTAAGTGCATTAAGTTCGGAGCCCTAATAATAAAATAATACATACTGTCTACTATATAATTTAATATTGATTAGTTATTATTTATTGAAACTTATGAAAATATTTCATATCTAATAAAAAAACTGCGAAAATATGTAACCAAAATTTGATAGCATCACCATAAGATATATATTGGTATCACAAATTTTTAAAGCACATGGTCTGGTAAAATATACGTCACGGTGTAGTGTGAACCCCGCTTAATGCTTAAAGATCTTAATTATTTAGTTTGATAAATAAAATAAACAAAAAGAAAAAAAAAAATTAGAGCTCCTTTTGTACATCATTCAATAATGAATAAACTTCACACAACAAACGTGTGAAAAATGTTCAATAGGTGCTCATTTATTTATTCACAATAGTTAGTATAATTACTATACTGCAATTAGAAGTGATCGAACATTGACCATACACTTTTAGTTTTTTTATAACTATAAGCACAATAAAATTGGGTGAAACATTACAAATTAAAAACAAAATATTTTAAACAGCAAGAGGTCAAAAATTTAGTAATATTGAAAAAATATAAATTAATGAAATTTATTAATTACATGGGTCAACACTACCGGAAATACCTTGAAAATTCTCGTAAAGAACGACATAATTCTCCATCGTTTTCATAGCTGAAACAAAATAAGACAAGTTACCATCATACTTAAAAGATATACCAAATTAGTAATGCTAAATGTTTAAGTTTAACATAAATTACCAATGAAAAGAATTCAAAAATTGTAAACACTGTTCATTAGTTGCTGTAACTAAACCAGCAGAATTTTTTTTTGGTAATTTTTCTACAGCTCCATTTAACCATCTTAATGTTTGCTATAAATTACATTTAACATATATAATTAATATTTTTTATTTACATTCTAAAGTAAATACATACATCTTTATCATATGCCATTAGTTCAATAATGACATCAATTACATCAGGCAACATGTATGTTTGAAGCGAGAATACACTGGCTTGAATTAAATTGTCTACTAATTGTTCACCGATTGAATTAACAATTGATCTAACATATTGTTTACGCTCTTCATAGTTAGTATTGTCCTGTGAAGAGAATTACATTTATGCTATAATACATGCTATAATCAATTAAAATCTAACAAATATATATAAAACATATCATTACTTTTTTTGATTTTCCACATATTAATAAGTCTAATAGGAATTTCATAACAGATGCATTAGCTTCTTTGTGATCTAATGACACAGCTGTTATACTACATCTAATTATTACTTCAAGTACAGGAGATTGAAGAAAAGGCATGGGAAGTTTTTGTATAAATCTATAACAGAAACAAAAATTATAAATTTCTCAAATATATTTATACTTAGATATTGAATTATTTTTTACCGGCATGCCAACCGAAAAAAATCATCCACAGTATCTGGATAGTTTCTGAGTCCATCCTGTTCGCTAAATAATCGGAATGCTGGTTCAATAAATGCATCAATCATTTCTAATAGAATTGAATGGCACTGCGACATAACAAGTGGGTTGTCGAATTTGGAACCATATTCGTCTACCATAATTGAACCAATGTAAAGATAACAACTGTGATGGTGTTCTTTGTATAAAAATGCTATCTACAAAGAATAAAGTATAAAATTGTGTTAGATAAAAATATATTAGGGAACTTGATATAACTTATTTACTTGTTGCGCAACTGGTGCTAAAAGTGCAACTGTTGATCGGCTAACCAATCTAATCATAAATCGAAGACATCGGCAAAAATGTTCAGTAATACGTGCATCTGTTTTGTATCTAGTACATATTTTTGACATGGATGGCCACATCTTGTAAAAATTACATAATGTATTATTAAAATTTATTTTAACAAATGAAAATATAAAAAACAAATTCATACTTCAACTACAGCAACTACACATTGATCTTTTTCAGAATGTGTCTTGGTTACTAAATGTCTTAAAATTGCCGACAAACGATCTAACCAATAAATTGGATCTGAAGGAGTATTAGTTTCAGGAATAGTTGTATCTGATGTAGACTTAATACAACAATTAATTAATTTTTTTTTTTTGTATATTTATTTATTAAATAATTATTAAACGCAGAAAAAACTTACCTCAGCTAGAGCCAATAATGGATTTAACTGCCTCCAACAAATTTCTTTTATTGCTTTGTATACATGTTCCTCTGGTACTTCAGCCACAATTACAGCAACACCTTTAACAAACATAGTATTAAATTAGGAAAAATTCATTGATAATTTATCAAACAAACCTTTTAACAATCCAATTGCAACATCATTGGGCAAATTTAACATATCCACAACTTTAAGGATTTCTAGAAGTCCACTGAGATGTTTGACCATATGATGTCGACATGTAGTGCAAATACTGTGTAAGGACTTTGCAGTGATTGCAGCAAGATTTTGTTGACGCAGACAATACTGCAGATAATTTAATATAGGTTCTAAAAGTAGAAACATAAGAAAATTAAAAGATAAGGTTTCAATCACTATAAATCAAAGTTAACATTTTTGTTCCCAATATATAAGATTAAAAACAAAATACTTTCAATAAGGAGAGATTAGTATCAAACATTATTAATAATTTTATATTAGAAATTATTACTGAAATATAAATAGATAATTATTTTTATCATTTTTTACCTAGAGTCTCAGAATGAAGTTCGTGAGAAATCCAATCACATAGTTCTCCTAACAGCATGACTGAAGTATATCTCATGTTTATGTGAACGGTTTCTGGCATATTGAGAATAGCTTCTACCACTTTAGGAACCACCTCATTTTCATGTCTAATTAATTACAAATATGAATTAAATTGTTTAAGATTCACAATTATTTATATATGGTTACTTACGGTAATATATTTCGAGCGATGGCTTGCATAATAAATAGAGCAGCTTCCATTTGATCCCAAGTTGCATTTGACAGAGAAGCTGTTTGCAAGAGCATATACATTTGTTGAAAAACGGCTGATGAGCTAACTATAAAAACTACATCTTTAATTAAATCTGAACATTTCATTCGGAAATCAGCAAAATCTTCACCGCCTTCATCTAATAGACCTTCCTATAATGTAACATTTTACAAGAATTCACTGAAGATAAATTTTAATTTTAATTAACTTACACGATCGGTTTCAATCATACAGTGTTTATATAATGCACCAATTAATTGCTCAAAATAAGGCTTAAACATTTCAGTTAGAGTATTATTATTTAGTTTGTACAATTCTTCAGATAGCCTAAACCAGAGATTGAAAGTTATTAATAAAACCTAAAAAAAAGAAATAATATTTTTATACAAACTTTATATATTGGGTTTTTTTAAATTAAAAAAAAACTAGAAATTAATTTGACTATAATCTATTATTACATAATATAATTGATAGTATTAAATGTTTTGTTAATAATACATAATTTAGTTAATAATTAAATTTGAAAATAGTTTTAAACATTTTCTATTTACCTCATAATCATGATGGTTGGCACATAAAATAACTAATTCTAATGCTTTAATTGAAAAATGTGGAAGACCATTAGCTCCTAGGCTTTTGTTTATCATAGTCATTACTAAAGATTCAGCCAACTCTGTAAATATTCTACAATAATTAACAGTTCTGAAAAAAAAAAAAAAAAATTACCATGAATAAATTTATATTTATCAAATTAAATGACCTACCTATCTAAATCTTCATTGGTAACTGACATCATATAGGCTTGTTCCAATCTACTCACAGAATTTAAAATTTCAAGCTGTATTTCATCTTGATTATTATTATCTTCTAGAGTTTGCAAGAATGCTATCACTGCATCTGCAGCTGCTTCTTGAACCATATTAGATCCCTGAAATAATAGTTAACGGTATGAAATATATTTCCACAAAAATAAAAAAAATTAAATAAAATAAAATATTACATCAAAAGTACACAACACATTAAAGGCATTTGATAGAACATTGCTATTCCATACATGCGACATTGATACACTTCTAATATTCAACCATGATGCAAAGCATTTGTATGATCGTATTTTAATTCGTTCATCATTTGGTTCAGATGTTAAGCATAATTCTAGAAGTTGATTAACGGCTGGCAAGTTCTCACTAAATTCTGTATAAATTTCAGAGCGACGATTTGCACCTAAACGTAATGTTCGAGAATTTACTTCTTCAGGTAATACAGTTAATAATTCTAGTATAAAACACGTTTTCAACGAATTGTATCGCGATGCAATGTCTACAGCAGCGTTTTTCCATGAACCCATTTGAAGAGCTAAATGTGCCAATGCAACACACAACTAAAACACAAAAACTAATTAAATAATGACACAAAACACATTCAATAAAATGGGTAAGGTTAACATGAAGGAATAGAATACTTGTGTAGCGATTACACCATCAGTGGTATCATCTAATTTTGACAAATGGTTCAGTAGGGCATCACGTAATGATGTGTGTGAATCTTGAGGTAATTCATGAAAGGAATTTTGTAGTTTGGACCGCATAGTCTGGGCCGCTAGGTAACAAGAATTCAGATCCATCTTTCTGGCCAACAGTTCATCAGCTATCTTCCACGCATAAACCTATGGTAAACAAACGTGAGTACTCTTTATCGTCAGTTAATGTAGAAAACGGTTGACACGTACCGATTTTTGCATTTCGTTCAACCAACTGGAGGCTCGCTGCTTTTCGGCTGGGTTGGTGTTTTGGTTGTACAGAGCATAAATAGCTTCGTACACGGTTTCTATCGAAGGCGGTTCTTCCATCACGGCAAGCTGGAAGGATCTAAAAAGTTGTATTTAATAATCCCATAATAAATTTTAAAACGTGGTGAAAATTCAAAAAAAAAAAAAAAGGTGTAAAATAAAATCTTAAACTAGAAAATATAATTTCTAACATTTGTTTGATGTTTATATTCACTAGTGATAAACTGAAACGAATGATAACGAGATTACATGGAATACACGATGCAACACTGTCCGTTGGATTTTCCCGCCGATTTATTTCATTTTTTTTCAAAAGACCGTTTTCTGAAAATATTAATTGCTCTTTGTGGGCACAGAGACTTCGGACCAAAGCATTTCGAATGTTAATATTTTAAATCTAGTGTGTTTGACTATATTTGTGTGCTAGTATTTTCTTACTATTTAGATTAATCTGGTGGTAATAATAAATATATAAATGACGGTAATTTTCATGCCATTCTAAAATTTAAAGCAAATGACTTAAACTATTTAAAAGACCTTTAAATTCTGATTCCTGGTTCAAATATTTAAAATTAAATAATAAATATCAGTGGAAACTTAATACTTGGAAAATTAGTAAACATGTTAAATTCTGCTGAATGTTTTTTTGTGTTGGCAGATGAAACAACAGATGTATAACTTGAAGAATAACTTACATTATGTGTTCGATACATTAATGGTTCAGGAGATAAAAATTGAAATAAAGATTGAAATATGTAAAAATACATAATTTAACAGTAAAGATGTAGTCTGCAGTTCTTGAAGGTACTATTACATTAATCTAATATTAATATACAATCAAATATAATTATTATTATTATTTCCTAGGTTTAAACTCTTGTGGTATTGATTGTACTAGAATGTGCGACCAAGGCCACAATGGAGCAGCAAATATGTCAGAAAAATTTAAATTTGTGCAAACTCTGATAAGAAATTTATCAGTTTCATCTGCTTGTGAAGTTCAATTCATTAAAATCTGTATGGGTATAGTGGAAAAAATAAATAATTTTTTCGATTTCCCAAAATTTAATAATGTTCTTTTGGAAGCAATTACCAACAGCAGCCTAAACCCTTTAACAAAATCACTCAAATGATTGTGTTTTAAACAATGGGTTGAAAGATATACAGCACTCAATGACTTTGTAGAACTTTTTCCGTCTATAGTTGAAGCATTAGAAGAAATACCAAATAAGTTTGACATTTCTTCGGTGTCTGATGTAAAAATTTTACTGAAATCTACATATAATAATATAATAATATAATACATATAATAAAATACATATATATACACCTACACTACATATTTAAATAGTATAATTAACTGATCATACTTAATGATATAATTGTAGAAAGAAAATTACAATAATATCGCCAATTAAATAACTATGTGATTTATGGACAAATAATTTTTAAAAAATAATATATATTTTGTGTAACCGTAATTGAATAAGTTACATAAATTCTCGTCCAAATATATAATATTGTTTCAAAACTATTTAGCGGATAGCAGTGTTTCTCAACGTTTATTTTACAGCGATACACTATTAAAAAATAAAGAAAATGTCAAATTAATTATTTTTATTAATAATAATTTATTATTATAACTTATGGCTTATACAATATAATAATTAATAATATAATTATTTATGAATTAATATGTTTTAATTATACTTAATTAAAACAAAATTCTTTAATTCATATGATTTGAAATATATTACTTAATCTACTTCATCACGACAAAATAGTTACCTAATAAAATAGTATTTTATGATGAGCTTCATTATATCAAATATAAATTTACATTTTGTCATTAAAAATACTTACGACTCACTTGGACTATTCTCGTGAAACATAGTGTGTCACAACATAGTAGTTGAGAAACATCGGTATACAATATACACTTTAAAACACTTGGTAAACTATGGATTATAATTTAAAAATGCAATCTATGATCGATTTCATAAGTATTAAAAACCATTACAATTAAATATAGGTAATGAAAATTAATGTTCAATATAAGTATTTATTATTTGAAAAATATTTACAGTTTTTGTCACTTTTATTTAATAAAAATAAATGGACCATGAAATTTGACCAAAATTATAATTTAAAATACACCTTTTCGCCTCAGAATTTTCTTAAGTTAAATGCTTTAATAATGAACTTATATGATAAAATATCAAATTTAATGATTAATATTGATTATTTATACAAATATAAACTAGAATATTATGTTTAGTGTTCATATAATATTTAGAGATAACGCATGTCAAATAAAAAAATTTGATAAATTTCAGATAATAAATAACAATTAATTGAGTCTATTAAATGATATTATTGGGGCTGATTTGGAAACTATTATAAATCATATAGTTTTGCAGGTTTAATAATTGTACAAAAAAGTAGATCAGCTAATTATAATTTGATAATATAATTCAGAAATGCTAATATTTTATAGCATATTAAGAAAAATATGTAAGTATTTACTATAAATTTAATATTTCGAAAACTTCAATTTATAATATATATATAATTTTAATTTATATCACAAATACTGATCATTGTCTACTATGATCAATAATTATATACAGATTTTATTAATATTAAAAAAGTACATAACACATAGGTACATATTTTTAAATTTGAGTTTAAATTTTCAGTTCTGTATAATTTGCTTGATTCATCAATTTAATAATTCAGTATATAAAAATAAATGTTTATATGACAAAGATAACAAACAAAAGTAAAATTAAAAATACTTTCAATTTATATTATCACAATAGTTTTGGATCTAATCCCTCGTGTGCCATTTTTAATTCAACAGCACCTCTAGGCACACCAAATTGAAGCATTTTTCTGTATTTTAATATGGCTGGATCTATAGTTGATTCTTTAGAGATCTCATCTACAACAGTTGATTCAACTGGTTCTGGTACATTTTTGTCTCCAGTTTTATTTTCATTGGTCACCTCAGTATTTTTTATAATATCTTTTGGTTGTCTAATAAGAGGTTCCACATTTGATATTTTTTGATTTGTTAATTCTTGAAGTTCAGGAACAGAATTTAACTAAAAAATATTTTATAATTTAGGGTGTAATATTATTTACCCTTATAAGATTACCTTTGTTTCTAATATACATAGAGAAGCTGAAATTTGTTGTAACCGTTGTTCAGATTTCATCATTTTAGTTTCGCAATGGGCCATGAAATTATTTAAGAATATTACCGTGGATGTAATGAAATGATTAATATATGTAACTAAGCGACGTTGTTCCATTGGAGCAACCTAAATCAGTATTTATAAATGCATAAATATGTAGAAAATATTAGACAGGGATAACTTACATTTTTATTTTCTTCCATTTTTATATTAATCCAAAAACAAAGTAATAAGTTAAATAAAAACTACATATTACTTCAAAACTTTAAATTAATTTAACCAAATATAAATCAATTTAATTTTTATGATAAGGAAATGTATACCTTATCATTGATAAAAAATATTGTAATAGATTAGGTACAACCACATTGATTTTATGTCTTATAAAATCAATGGTACAATTAATCATAGGTGGACATTTGGTTGAATTTTTTTGGGGGGAGGCTATAATGATTCAATGTTAAATAACCCGTAGTAGCTTCGCTCCCACACACAAGTAAAACTTATTACCATTAAAAATATAGATATGTTTAAATTGTATTAAAAAAACACTAAATAATGTATATTTAAAAATAATCAATATTTTATTTTTAATGACAAATAACTATTTATATTAGCAAAGATAGTCAAAATATCATTATTTTTTTATATTTTTCGATAAATAGTATTGAAAGATTGCTGAACCTATCTTAAATCAACAATGTCCTTAACCAAGTTTTTATTTTTTTCATTGCACTGAAACTTCTATCGCAAGTAGCCAAACTATGTTATTTATATTGTTAATACTATTGTAAATAGTTTTTTATTATTTTTTATTTTACGATTTTCAAAAAAAAATGAACAGATAATTATAAAAACAACAAATAAAATTTCTAACAATTTCGATTTTAGGCAGGCTTTTAAAATAATAGGGGGGTCTAAGACCACCTGATATCCGCTTATGCAACTAATATTCTCTTTGTGGCTAGTTGTAATTTAATATTGGAAAAAATTATTTTGTTTGTTTATTTAACTAAGTAATATTTAAATTATTTATGATAAAATACATGTCAAACGTTGGATGTTAAAAATTTTCATTCAACTTTAAGGATATGAGCATGTTATAAGGTAACATACACTTTAATATTCAATGTCATTCAATTTTTTTATTGTATTGAATAGATTAGGTATATTTGTCATGCTCATCATCTTCAATTTAAGGTGAACACAATTAAAAAAAAAAATGTTCATTTGTATTATATAGAAAACACTGAATTGTTAAACTTTATGTTATTGTTTCAACAAATGATTCAGCATCCATAAGATTATAAATAATTGAAATTTTAAAACTGAAATATCTAATAATATTAATTATTATAATACTTAACTCAAAGGTTTCATGTTTAAGAAAACCATAATAAACAAGATGCTCAAGTATTTATTCATCATTAAAATAGATGTATAATAGGTAAAAAATAGAATAAAAGGTAATAACAAAGACAAGAAATAAAAAGGCAATTAGCAGTACGCATTTATATATTGATCTTAAAGGTAACAAAAAAAATGTTAGGTACAGCTTAAAACTGGATCATTTGTCCCTGAAAATTTAATTTTTTTTTTTAAATTAATGATATAAATATAAACTCAAAAATTTTATTTGTTTTGAATTTTCTTACCTTTCGTTTCTTGTCACCTCCCAATTCAAAATGTTTGCAACGTTTCAACGGGATTTGTTTACGATATTTGCATTCGGAACATTCCATTCTTAATACAATTTTCTTAGTTGTTTTAGCCTTGTCAACAATAATTTACACTTTTAGTCTTAACATTCCAAATAATTATTAAAAATATTATATACCTTCTTTCTGAAAATAGGCTTAGTTTGACCACCAAATCCACTTTGTTTTCGGTCATAACGACGACGACCCTGGGATGCTTGACGTTCCTTGGACTTTTTGTATTGTGTTACTTTATGGACCTTATGTACCTTGCATTTCTTGCAGTATGTACGTCTTTGTTTAGGTACATTCACCTTCAATCAAAAATTACAAAGCAACTAAAAAATGCAATTGTTGTCTTTTCAAAGGCCAATATTATATAACAGAAGGTATATCTTAAGTTAACAGTAACAAAAAAAGTTAAGCTAAACTCAAAATACGTTTTTAATTAAAGGCCTGTCACATCAGTTTTTTTTTATATTTTATAAGTAATACAATAAAACTAAATCAAAAAATCAATAGTTGTATAAGAAATAATAAAATTAATTCAAGACAGGTTATGGTTATGGTAATTAATAATTAATAATGTGATAGTATAAATGTAACAGTATAACTATTCATTTTAGGGGATTCTTGAGTTCAGTTATTGGTAACATAAAATAGTTCAATCCACATCTCAAATTTTATGTCACTATTATTAATTATTATTGAACTACAATTGCAAGTTCACACATATACATTAAATAAGAAATCAAGTCTTGCATTGTTCCTCATAGAGTATATATAGGAGCCATAACATTTAGAAATGATGGTCATAATACCAGAAAACATCAGTGAATGGGTCTTTAAATCCTATATCAATTTAATCGGATAACTTGGAGCGCGTAATTAACTAAACAAGCCCCAAAGACTAGTTTACAAAAGCTGCGGGAGACGAAGGTTATAACACTAGACGTTACTATTAACGTATTGAAATTTAGGAATTAAATGAAAAACAGAATCAACAGATAGTGTTAGTTCAATAACGGTGTCGTTGATTTTGGTGTGAATTAAGATGGAAATGGATGAAAATGTACTTACCATTTTTCTAAATCGTTGGCAACAGTATGTAGCAACACGATGAACGAAGAAGGATAGAACGGGATTTGATGAGACTACAACAAATAGCAAACGTATTGGTGATAACAAATATCTCAAAGATATTATGAAAATTAATACCTTAGAAGAAAAACTCAGTAAATGTGATTTTTACGATAAATGTGATAATGGATTCGATAAGTCTATATTTATATTTTTTTAAATTAATCCGGTTTTTAGCGGCAAGTCGAAATATGGATCAGAATCTATTGCATTTTTGGAAAAACTATGAAGATGTAATCAGCTGGGGCTACAGGATTTCAGGTGCTAGGCGAACGAATGACAGGAAACCGACTGTACCGTCGAATGCGCAAATGATGGTATGTTTTGTTCAATTATCTTGGTTGAAATTTAAATCATAAAACATAGAAATCACAAGTATTTTTACAGCCCATTTTATATAAGTATTCTTATTTATTTATACTGATTTATTTTTTAGGAAATTTACCATCATACACAGTTTGATGACCAACAGTATGAAAATGACATAGACAGTTATTCTTCTGATAATAGCGTTGATATTGATTTGGAATATTTAAAGTTTTCTAAAAAAACATTGAAACATCAAGCAAAAATAGGTTTGTACAATTCTAACAGTTAGTTAATTTTTACTGTTTTGACATATGTCCATTTATGGGTGTGATAATAATATTATTTATTGTTTTTAGAAAGAGAAAAAAGGGAAGTCGACAAAGAGTATGGACTTTGTGATTCATCGAGTTTGGAAAATGGTGATCATATTTGTAATAAATTTATTTTATTTTAAGCAAATAATTTTCTTAATGTACATTTTTTTTCAGTATTTTAATCTCTTAACTGGTATACACATGTTTTTATTTTCCTTTGTTTTAGACATATCTAGATATTCATTTCTCAATTCTGTTAAATCTGTTGCACTACATTTATTTTGTTTTGCATGATAATATAGCTTTTTTTTATTATTCATGTTGTATTCTGGTTATGTTTCAATTATATTATTGTCTTCATTTCAAATATAGCTTGTATTTTCTTGAACTTATTAAAAACTTAATTATAATAACTATAAATCATCTTTTCTAATTGTTGTTTCATACAAAAATATAACTTAAAAGTTGACAATTTAATTTTTAAAAACTTTAATCAAATTATTTTGTATACAAACAGTATAGTTAAAATGTATAATACTTTTTTGTTTTTGTATATATTGTTTAATTTTAAAATGTTTTTTGTTCATAGAATCTTCAAAGATAACTTTTGTTGAAGAAATTTGTCCAAAAGAATTATATGGCTCAAAAGTGAATGTTATTGAGTGTCTTGAAAAAAAACTACAAACTGAATTCGACACTTATTGTCAAATTAAAAAACCAGTTTTATGGCCGGGTATGGCTTTTAATTTAAGTGTTCCAGGTAACTTTATTAATTAATTTACTTACCTAAATTAGAAATATAATGAGAATAACTATAATATAAGACTGATTATACTTTCAAAGAATGTCATCCCAATGATTCAATGAAATCATCAAACAATGGACATTTTTAATCTTTTACTCATAACTTTTTAATGAATCATAATTTATAATATACTTAATTAAAATGAATAACTATTTAGCAGTATCTGTTATTTTATTTATGATAGTTATTTTACATCCATCAGTCCTCTAGTCAAATATTTGTTTGAATGCCAGTTGTACCCATAACAAATGCTTAAATCAGTCATCAAGTTCAATTTCTAACTTATGTATTGTATAATATATTATATCATCAGTAATTACATTTATTATATTGGTATGATGTTGATTATTAAGTAAGAATAATGTAATCATGTCTAATACTTTTCCTACAAACATAAGTTAGAGTAAAGCTACAAATTATATTTTTCAAGGACTAGTACAATAAATTATAGAATTTGATTGTATTTCATAATCTTAATTTCAAATTGATTTGAAATCTTGACATCAGTTTACATAGAAATGTTTAGATTATGATTAAAATTTTAAATTTATATTCATAACTTATAGACACTAAATTAATTGTTGAATTTAGGTTCTTAGTACACATATTTAGGTACAATATATTGTATATATTCCCTAAATTAGCAATATGAATTCATTTTTGTTTTTAGTGTTTCTTTTTATAAATCATTTAACTTTGTGTATTTTGATAACATTTTGTCAACAATGACTTCACCAATTGGTAATGATGATGTAGCTGAAGGTGATGGAGCACTACGGCAATGCATTATTCTATGTTTTACTAAATTTGTTGGATCATCTGATGCAATCTCAAGTACCAAATCTTCTGCCATAGTTCCATTAGCCCATAGTGGTTGAGCCCGAACACCAGTAGGACCTCTATAGTTTAAATGATTATCCATATTAAAAATACATTTAGAAATAGTTTTTAAATTTTACTTTTGAATATCATTTAGTTTTATATCTGGAATATATTTTTGTATTTCTTTCAGTTGTTTTGCTGGGTATAAAGACTTTATTGTTTCATTTATACCAAATTTAATATGTTTTGCTAGAAGCTTTCGAACACCATCTAGTTTTAATAGTCTTAACGTATTTGAAATGCTTATGTCATTCCAGCTAAAAATATATGTCCTTAAATAATATATACTATATTCTTAAATTTCAATTATATTCAGTAAAAACCTGTATCCTTCTTGTTTTAGAGCCAGAACTGCATTTGGACCAAGGTAAACTGTGCCATCCATTCTTGGAGTAAAATGTACACCAAGAAATGGTAAACTGGGATCAGGTACCTAGAGTAATAAATTATTAAATTCAATTAATATATTCTTTAAGCTATAGATATTATGTACATAATATATAAATATTTTAATAAACATTAAGCCTTTTTATTACTGGGTAAATATTGCCCTTAACAAGGTATGATTTTTTTTTGTTAAGTAATAGGTATTCGCCTCGAATTGGTAAAATGTATGGATCAGCTTTACATCCAGTCATTAATGATAATTTATCTGATTGTAATCCACCACAAGTTATAACATAGTCTGCTAATATTTCTGTCTGTAAAAATATATTTTATGTATTAATTTGTAAATATGTTAACTAGTTTATTATTTTTAATAATGACTATTAATTACTGTACATTATTTCTAGAAGATATTTTAAGTGCTCTGTTACTTTTACTTTCTTCAAAAGAATTTACTTTAAAGTTGTAAATTATTTCACCTCCTAGTTTTTCAAAATCTAATGCATAATGTTTTGTAACTATAGCCCAATCTACAATGCCAGTATGTGGTGAATGTATTGCTTGCAAACCCTGCAAATATGTAACAGGACAAATTATGGTATATATTATTATAAATAAAACTTACTTTACAATAAGGCTCAATAGTTTTTATATCATTTCCATTAATCATTTTTATATCAGGAGTACCATTTTCTAATCCTCGTTCGTATAAGTTGTACAAACTTTTTATTTGAGACTCTTCAGTAGCAATGATAAGTTTTCCACATTTTTTGTGTGGTATACTGTTTTTAGCACAGTATTCATATGTCTTATATAAACCTTCAATGCACATTTTTGCTCTCATTGTACCTGGTTTATAATATATACCTGCATGTATAACCCCACTGTTATGTCCACTTTGATGAATGGAAGGCCCATCTTCTTTTTCTACAAGTGCTACTTGTAAATTTTTATTACGTGTTAATAAAGCACGTGCAGTAGCAAAACCTACAATACCTCCTCCTACAACTAGGACATCATAACTATTTTTCAGACATTTACCATAAGACCGATTACACATAATTGGAAAATATTTAAAGTTTTTCGTAGAATTTTTAGGGATTGTTATCATTGTAAATTTAAAATAGTTTTTTCTAATAAAATAATTTATAAAAATGTGTAAATAATGTATGATACCTTTCCTTATTTTCAATTTATGTTGAAATCTTGAGTTATGACGAAAGATAATTATTAAAAATAATAAAGACAATAAGTAGTTTTAATTTTTTTTAGTGACATCTGCTAAAAAAAAGGTACAAGGGTGAAAAATATAATTAAGTTTTCATAAATGGTTATTAATATTGTTAAATTTTATGGTTTGATAATATTTATAAATTTAGCATAACATTTAGCCATTATTTGGACTAAGTTTGATAAGAATCATAATGAAAAATATATTAGTTTTCAGATGTTTAAGCCGAGCTCGTGTGAAGGGCACTTGTGTAGAACAAGCGATAAAATAAAAATAAATATGAGTTTTATTTGTTATCAATGACGGTTCATTAAAAAATGTTCCAAGGCATTGTTAAAAATCGATAAAATAGTGTACTTGAGTGATATTTTACATTCAAATTAATTTCACATTTTCGACTTCCGATCAAGGCTAATCCACACAGTTGCAAGTTGCAGCAGTTAAAAGTTTATCCCCATCGACAAGTAGATAAGCAAGAGAAAATCTTTATTCTATGTTGGGCTTGGCAATTCTTAGCAGCAAGACATTACTAATATACGTTATCTAGTCGTTCATATGTGCTTATCGGTGATGACGACAATGTGACCGCGAACGAAAGTCGCAACTGTTGCTTATCCACTTATCTCCAAGTCTGTAAAATCATTATTATATATAATGATTGTTGGTTGAATTAATTATATTTGTGTTAAGCGCATTAGCTCAGAAGGTGATTAATTTTGTTATATACAATTGTCTTCAATTTTTCCCGTTTACCTCTTTAATTCCATAGTTTTCTCGATAGCGTTTTCGGGCGAGACATTTTCACCGAATCCGGCGTGCGACACTGTACGCGGCAATTCCGCGGCATAGATATCGTGGTGGCATGCGACCACTAGGGCGCGTTTGTGATGTGTAAACAAAAATTGTGTTCTTGTCGCTGGCCACAGCCACTTAGTTATTGTCCGTTTCGCGTGAGTTTGTGTTGTTCGAACGTCGTTCGCTACAGTGTAGCAGTTTTTCTTCATGCGCGCTCGCGTCTCACCGTAGTTCGTGTGATTTTTTTTTCTAAAAATTTGTTTTTGTGATCTCGAGAGCTAGTGTCCGTTATGGAAACAATCTTCAACGACTCCGTTCATTAAGTGTTCGACTTTATATCGGTACGGGTTTTTTCGTTTCTCAGTACGAAACGTCGATCATATTAACCATGGAAGATGAATTGCACTGTATTGCGTGCAAGCAGCTATTCAACAACCCCGTGCTTTTACCGTGTTACCATGCTATATGCTTGAATTGTGCGGTGCATGCTCAGCGTCCTCTAGAGCCGTCCGCGTCCCAGGAGAACAGTGGTAATTCGACGACCAGCAGTAGCAGTACCACGGAGTCGCACTCGTCGTCCTCTGACTACCACCACTCGGAGTCCGACAAGCTTTCCATACTCAGCGAGACTGATAGCGGCGTCGTATGCAACAGTCGGCCCAATAGCTATGTGGGAACTCCGAACATCAATGGCATTGTATTCCCGCCAGTTAGTGCCGGCTCTTACTCTCTGTCATGTCCAGCCTGCAAGAAGACCGTCTACTTTGATGATAACGGTGCCCATAATTTGCCAAAGTACAGGACTATGCGAAATATTGTTGATCGCTATGGTGAGCTCAGGCATATTGTTCCCAAATGTCAGTTGTGTGAAAGAGAACCAGCTGCCGATGCCACAGTGTTGTGTGAACAGTGTGAGGTTCTGTACTGTGATTCATGCCGTGAGAATTGTCATCCATCCAGGGGTCCCTTGGCAAAACACAATCTTTTGGAACCCTTGGCTGGTAAATTAGCCCTCAGGAACAAGATCAGGAACAGAGATATAATCTGCAGTGATCATGAAGAGGAATGCTTATCAATGTATTGTATGGTCTGCAAAACACCAGTTTGTGCTGTGTGTATGCATGAATCTAGACATTCAAGTCACGATGTCCAAGCCATTAATACCATGTGCAAAGCTCAGAAGGTAATAATCCATATCAGTTGATTTATTTCATTTTGAATTATAATGTATTGGTTCAGAAAAATTTGAATTATCTATGTGTGCATGCTAAGTAATAAGTATTTGAATATCTATATTATACAATTTTAATTTATTATAAGGTCTAGTTAGGTATACTACAAAAAATATATTTCACATAATTATTTAATTTGGCTCTAATATTTGAATTTTTTGTTACTGTAAATAAAAATTCAGAAAAAAGTATTAATTCCAGTATTCATTTTATATGATAATAGCTTAATTACCTAGCTTCACTTGGGTATAAAATTTTTGTGTATCACCATACTTTTCTCCGTATTGTAATATTTACAAAGTTATTATGTATGTTTTTGAAAAAATAAAAAAAAGGCTTAAAACAATCCATGGGTAATTGTCTACAAAAGCAAAAATTCAATTTAATCGGTCACATAGTTTCTGAGATTAGCTATTTTAAAGAAAGTAGTTTTACGGTTATGTAGTTGTAGATATTTCAATAGTAATCTATACAAATATCATGTAAGTATAAAAAATTTTTAATTTGTCTTAGTTTTGACTGATATTAGTATTTTTGAATGAACCTTTTTTTTTGGTTACTGAAATTAATATGTAGTTGGTACATTTGACTATGATTTTCATTTATGTTTGTGATAATTTATTAATAATTTAAAGTTATTTGTATGTCTATATGAATTATAGGTTGTAAACTATGTATCTAAAAGAATCAATCATAAATTAAGATGTATTAAATCTATGATACCCTATATTAGGGATGACAACTCAAAGTAACTAGAGACCTAATTTATAGAACTTAAAATTGGCGGGCCAGAATATTGGAAGCAAAAATAAAAATAAAAATATGATATTTTAAATTGACAATTAGCATTTTAATTTTTTTTGATTTTGCGACTGAACTAATACAATAAAATAAGTACCTATACCTATAGTATTTCAAATATATTCATCTCCCATCTACTTATAGATTCATATATTTTTAGTCAAATCAAAAATAAGACATTTGTATTAAATTTGCTAAATTGTAGGTTCTGTTAAACTATAGTTTCCAGATTGTGTTATGATAATGGTTCACAAGTGTATCTACCTATATTTTTACTGTTACAAATTTTTATATGTAACCAATTAGACACCCATTGAGGAATAGATTTTAATATCGAAGGTTTATAATTACAACTTGGTTAATTTTATTAAGTATCAATATTTATATGATAGTATATTTTATTATTGTTATTAAAATTGTTTTTTTAATTCCAGACCTAAAGTAATAACAACTTCTTTGACAGTTACCTTTATCTGTTGTTGCTCAATATGTGACATAATATTATAGTAATTTAATACTTACATGTTTTAAGTAACTATTATAACTCCTGTAATATTATAAGATTATCTGGAAGACTAATATAATTTATAATAATTAAACTTGATTTGGTTATTCTATTTACCTACAAAGAATTTTATTTTTTAAGGTAATAATATAGCTGTTTATGAAAGGGGCTATCCATCAAAGTAGGTTCAATGTTAAATTTCGGTATTAATAATTATTATTTAAATTTTTTTAGAAAATGTCTAACAGAGCTCTTTAGTTATGTACATGTAACTGTATGTATATATTTAAGTTGTTATAGAATAGAATTAATTATAGACGTTTAAATTAATCAAATAGTCACTAGGGCTGGCACAAGAAAAATCTGATGGGGGGGATGTCATACCAAAATTGCATACTCGAAAAAAAATTTAAAGCCGG
Organism: Sipha flava; assembly: GCF_003268045.1. Classification (NCBI taxonomy): domain Eukaryota; kingdom Metazoa; phylum Arthropoda; class Insecta; order Hemiptera; family Aphididae; genus Sipha; species Sipha flava. Next base: position 88,204 of record NW_020273323.1, read on the forward strand.
AGCAAGAGTAAAAGGAGTAAAAAGTAAAAAATAAAATTAATAATTCCACCAATTTTATGCTATACTATTTTATATTCTATAAAATATCATAATAATAATGTTTTTACAATAATTGTCAACTATACATTTATACAGCGTGCTTTAAGGATTGCCCAACATTCTACCATTGTTGTTATGTCAATCTTATCTAGAATATCCTTGGATGAGTTTAGTACCATAAGATTGTCTAATCATTCATCAGTCATTGATCACAAATTATTTTTTACAAATTTAAAAATACTGAATACTTTTTCGTTTGTTGTTGTAGAAACGGTTGATGTATATGCCAAGCGATATAATTCATTAGTTAATAGTATAACAGTTTTCAACTTATTATTTGATTCCATAGTTGACTTTAACGTGTTATTAGAATCATTATCTGTGTTAAGTCTTATTATATTTATTTCACACAGAATTCCATCAAAATCAGTAACCTTAGACATATCTGAACCAGGAGGAAATAAAGAAAAAGCTTTCTTTATATCTTCTAATGTAAAGGTTGATTTTAATGGAACTGATTAAATATGGTAGATTGGTTGCACCGAAGAAAGACAAGACTTCAAATTTTCTGCCATCAAATTGATTAAAGTATCTAAAATTTGACTAAATTCTTTTTGATAAAATTATTCTAATGTGAAATCAGATTGAGTATTGGAATTGGAATCAATCTTCTTGGGGTTCAACCGTTTCCTATGATCTGAAAATCAACAACTGGGTCCACTTCCATTTTCAACGAAAATATTTTGGCACTTGATATGAGTTTATTTAATTAGTCTGTATCATTTCGGATTTATTTAATGATTTTACTGTACATTCTATTGATACAATACCATAAACGATATTGAGATCTGAAGCCTCCAATTGTTCTGTTAGTGTTTTCATTTGATATACTATGGTTTTCATTGTGTACATACTAACAATGAAGTCAAATGATGGACAATTTTTTTCTAACCCTAGAGCTTGAATTTTAGTTTTTGGTCTATGTTTTTATCGGTTGTTAGTTCATTTATAACATATACAATTATTTCATATGAAGTATAAACTGCTTTAAGGGCCTTGGCACTTGCAGTTCATCTGGTCTTTGATAAATTGTAAAGTTTTAATGACCCTTCAGTCACAAGCAACCTTTTCTGTAGATATACACCTCACTTAGTGCTTGAAGAAACAAATACTTATGAGGATTCTGTGTTAAATTATTCAGCAATAATAATATTGGCATCACAAATGTGTTTAAACGGTGTGCTTGACATGGAATATATGGTATATTATGACCAATTATTTTAGAAAGATTGCTTGAGTTCCTTATACACGGCCTGATATATTAAAAGCAAAATCATATGATTAAAAAGCTATACTACCAAGTTGTTATCCATTTTGTGTTAATATTTCACAAATTTTATTTGCCATACCTAAAAAAGAAATATCAAAAACATTTTATTAATTTAAATATATTCGAAATCATAAATTTATTTTTTAAAAATATCCGCATAATGATAGTTTCTTATGAAAAAATATAAAAAATGTTATTACCTTTTCCAGTTTTATCTTGAGTTTCTATTATTTCAATTAATTGTTCCCATACTTTTGAATTAGTGTCTATGTATCGAACACATACAGATATTTGGTTATAATTTGAAAGATCAGGCGTGATGTCTGCCATAGCAGGATATATTTCAGCTTTCTTTACTTCTAATACAATTTTTTTTTTGTGTTATTTGCTAATAAATGAATAAATTCATTTTGTGAATCATGACTCATATAAGTTATATGATATGGACAAACTGCTGTTTCTTCTAACCAAGTTTTCATAGTTGGGAAGTAAAGTAAGAGAATTAATATTATTTGATTAAAGTTACTATCATTTTTATTCCTGTCTCTTCGGAATGATAACTCTTGTCGTGCTAATGTGTGTGTTACATTAAATAATATTTTAATGACATCTTTATGAAATTGTTTTTGTGCACTTATTTTTAATGCAGTTTGTCTGTTTTCTTTATTTAGCAGTTTATCAATATGATTGCAATTTAAAGTGAAGTAACTAAAATCAACTAAAGCTGATTTATGTGCATTAGATGATAAATGTAATTCTAATTTTTCGGGTTTCCCTTTACCCCTTGATTTCATTTTTGACCAATTTTTAACTTCATCCACTGTCAAACTATTTTCAGCATGTGCTCTGTTTTGTCCATTTGGAAAATAGAACAAATAAAACAGAATGCCGTATCACAACAAATACTATATTCCAAACGAGGATATTCCTTAAACTGACTTGAATTAAATTGAATTAAATTAAATTTGTTAAATTAATTGTCTTTGTTTTCCTTTAGTTATGTCATAATTAGTTGGAAATGTATAATCAAGAAGCTGGTAAGGTCCTAGACTTAATAAATAATTACGTTGTGAAGCAGATTCGATTTTTATTGTTTAACTACCAGGGTCATAGTTTAATAATTTATCAACTACTTTTTCATTCGTAGAAAATAATTTATCTGAAGTAAATTCTTTAGATATAATATTAGAAGTAGATTGTATATACATAGTTGACTTTTCTTTAACAGAATAAATCATTTCAATACTCATTGTTAAAAAATGAATGGGATTTGGAATATCATCATCATGCACTTTTTGAAGAAACATTTTACATTGTTTTATAATTTGTGCTATAGATTAGAGTTTACTTACACAATCAATCAAATATTTAGTGTTCTTACTATGATTATTAATATCTTTAATATCAAGATAATTTTTATTTTTTTTTTACTGCTTACAATCATCCTGTAAACTCAACAAAATTAAATATTATAATTAAACTATCTACTTAAAGTATGGTAGTATGATAGTCGATACAATATAGTTATATAGTTGTTAAACATTTAATAATGAGTTTATTTCATTCTGTATTACTTCATATGATTATGTGGCAATATTTTTTTTAAAGATTTTATAAAATAGTAGACTTAAGTAATTATTTTTGTTGTAGTTATTTAACAAAAGGATGTTTGGGAAATACGCTTGAAAATATGTGTTACTTAGGTTATCTATTTTATTATCTATTTATATTTTTAGTTCGACCAATAGTTATTCCCAAAAGTTGATTAAAGTTTTATATTTCTATATTATGTTAACTTAATAATGTTTAAAAATTGTTTGGACTATTATATATTTAATGCTACTTTGTATGAAGTATATTATTTTAATTTATACTATTAATTATATAAGTTGAATACATAATTTGTACATTTTCCATCTGTTATTTTTTTCAGAATTTGAATACACCACCTATTTCCTTAGTAATTATTTAACTAATTATTTGTGATTTTATTTCAATTATGGTTCCATTCATTTTTTTAATATCATAAGTACACAGTCTTTTATTAAGTTAAAGAATTGAAACATTTTATTTTTAGAATTTATTAATGGCATTAAAAATAAACGCCTATGTTTTTCGATGGATTATATAATATCTTTGTTATTATTTACAAGACAAGTTTCCCTCGGTAGTAATATAAATTATTCAAGTCAATAACATGAGAAGATAAATTTATCCCGTCTGATTTAATGGGTTTTGATGGTTTTATTTTACGAGTAGCTTTACCTACAGTGAAATGGTAACGTGGGGGAGATTGAAGGCTGGCGTAAAAGCAATATTCGCGTATAGTTTGAGTCCCCAAGGGGATATTTGATTTCATTTTCAATATTATCTCCCAACAAAATTTAAACACTGTAAAGGCAAACGAACTGGTGCTTGTCGGAAGTAATTTCTCCCATATTTATTTTATAATTTGAAAGACAGTTTATACATATTCGAATCAATATTGAAATCAGTTATATTATGACTACTCTAAAATGATATAACAGAGAGAAGATCCCAAATTGCTTCAGTTTTATTATTCTCTCTGTAGATTGTTGTTTCGTTTAAATAGTTGTACGTTTAATAGATTTTTATTATATGCTTTAAGTGAAATCTATTTGAATTCAATTTCAATTTAAAATTTTTGTTTTTTTAAAACAAATATATATAAATATAAATAATGAAAAATTATAGACTTAGTTAAAAAGTGTTGCGATTAATTTTTATTTATTTGAGCTCAAAATGTTGGCTTTTATTAAGTTTGAGCTAAGTATTAAAAATGTTACGATTTTTTGTTTAATCCTTGGTTTAATCAATGATCTATTTATATTTGAATTACATATCCGAATTCCAATTACAATTATAAAATTAATAACTTCGAAAAGTAACTATTTTAATTTCCTCTAGAAGTTTGGAGTAATCATTTTTACACATTTTAACCCATAAATCTTTAAGAAAATGTATAATTATTAATTTATTTATATATTCTATAATATAATTTAATCGATATGATTTTCATTATACATTTATAGTTTTTCTACCCAAGTTTTCTCGAACTTTAAATATTTATATGGGCGTCAAAGTTTGAATGAAATGCTGTCCTTTTCACATTGTAAAACAATGAGGTGAATCTGTGAGACTAAATTAAATTGCATTAATATGAAAAGGACTTGTATGAGTTTTGTTAAGTTATACAAAGCATAAATTAACAGACCGTTGGCGTGTGCTGCGTGGAAGTTAATATTGAATAATAATTAATTAGGCTTTATTGACATGAAAGTTTTCTTCGATTTTGAAAATAGGTCACTGAACAATATATAGTGGTTGAATGACTACATTTAAAAATACCAGGATTGAATTAGCCTTTACCTTTTTGTGTATTGAAAAGCTTATGTATAAAATAATCATGTAATCAAATATTTTTAGTGTTTTAATTATTTACATAGTTTATTCGTTTGGCATACGTATTTATACTATACTTTGTTTCATTTTTAATGTAAAATGGAAATCTTTAATATGTGTATCGTTTTATAATTTTGCGTATATTATTGTCCATTATAACAATGTCACAGTAATGATATAACTAAGCTTTATTTTCATCTATTCTTTCCAGAATTACTTTTAGCTATTATAACTTGGTTATAATTACGTTATTTTGCATAATATGTCAATGTATAAAATATAGATGATATTTTAATTGATTTAGAAGTTACTGTAATTTTAACATTAAATGCACTAAAATTTGCTTAAAAAATAATTATTCAATTTTTTTCGTTTTGATTACAACTCAAAAAGGATACTGATATAAAATATTTTTAAAGAAAACATTAAGGTTTAAGTTTCAAAATAAAATTGTATGCTTTTTAAAATATTATGCTCCAATCTTTGTTGATTTAAGCTTTTATTTATTTATTATATTAACAGTTATTTTTAGATTTCAAAACGTATTTTCTACCTTATTTAGTTAACGTTGTTTGATGTAAATAAAGATAAAAACATCTTTCTTTAAACAATTTATGTGTGTATTCTTTTTAAATTTACCTAACATTAAAATGGCAGAAAGCCAAAATGCAGTCGTCATGTTATAGTTACGTAGAATATAAAATTATGAATAAGGTACATTTGATAGAATTATATTAAATCAAGAATAAAGGTAAAATGTTTTGAATGACCTTCTATATAACATTACCCCTATTCAAATCTTTTTTAAATCAAGCTTTTACATTTAACGTTATTTCGTATTTGTTCAACGTGTCTATTTCGTCTTTGAAAACGTTATTATATTTTTAAATTATAGAATTTAAGTATTTTATTTTCTAGATTTAAAAATAAAAAATTTATAACATTATGTATGTCATGTCAACATTAATGTATATTATGTCATACAATGAATACTAATAAATCATTTTATTTGTGCAGAGACGTTTTAACCAAAATTAAAACACGGTATTTAAAATATTCAGTCGCTACGTGTACGCCGTCCTATATACATGTGTCTTATTTTGTTGAACATAAATCGTTTTCTTTCTCAAATCTGTGTTTACCGTGAAAATCTGATTTTACTATAGCTAGATGCAGAAATAAAATCTGATTCAATCCGAGTCCCCTTCTTGTGACATAGATAATTTCTCACCTAGAAATCTATTTAATATTCTATTTATTATATAACCTATATGGAATTTTCTCAAAAATGTATGAATTGTGTAATAAGTACTTAATAGTTAAGCGCGTAATGATTCAGTTTTCAGTACTTATATTTTTCTAGGGTTTTGAGAAATCTTGAGGAACTAGCATCTCGAAGCTCCCCATATATATGCCACTGTGCATGTTATTGTGTTTTAATCCTTGAATGTTTAGAAATTTAATTTTTACGACGATTTAAAAGTTTTTGAGCTTTCAAAAAAATTATATAATACGTAGTAATGTTAGTGAAAAATGCGCTGGAAACAAAATGTAACAATTTTAACGTTTTGAAAATTAATTGCCTTTCCAACGTCAGAGATATATGTTTAAAACAAGTTCGCTTATATATGATAAGAAAAAGGGTGCGCGCCAAAAACCTAAACAAAAACCGTTTCTATTCGATCAATTTCTAGACGAAAGTGACTTAGTAGTCTTTATCGTGTTTGTTCCGTCTTGCCTGAGTGTTACATATAATCTTAGTCGGTCTCTGGATCAAGGTGTCTCGTTTTTACATTTTTCCGCTTGATAGGGTAATGGATTGGGAGGTGGTATCAAAAAAAAAAAAAAAAAAATCGAGAGCACCTATATACTGTTAATATATGTAGCGTAGCGTCTCTTGTTCAAAATCATTGTATTTTGTGTATGTAGAAGTGTAGAACGCTTATATATATATATTGCATGAACTATGCTGCGAGATGGGGAGAAGGAGAAAATACTACCCACGATATGAAGGTAAAATTTTTCCCTTCTTCACACACTGCCGTCGTTCATTCATCCTCAGTTCTTTTCCTTCTCTCTATGTTTATACTAAGGCTCAAAGTATTTCGTGGAAGATATATACATATGTATAAAGTGAAAAAAAGGAATCTACGGAGTAAAGGCAGCATTGATGATGAGGGGGAAGGATGTGGTAGGTAGTGCAAACGGTGGCATTTGGATTGCCTTTGAGAAATTTTCGCTCGGATTCCATTGTCCGAACCGCAGTTAAAGCCGTGTATGAGATCGTGTGATCGATCGGACGAAGACGTATCGGTTGCAGCGGCAGTAGCGGCTGCCGTTTGCGAAACGAGAAAACGGATTGCTGTATATTCAAGCGTATTATGACGTTGCCGCGGCATTTCCACCATCCAAGCGTTGTTGTCTGCGGGGGTGGCGATGAACTGGGATAAGGTGACGCGGACCGTGGACGGATGGATGTTAAAATATAATATTCTATATGAACAAGCACTTATTCAAGATCGATTATCGTCCCGGGGGGGGGGGGGGGTAAAATATTTTTAATACATTTATAAAAATTCTAAATTATATTATACAGCACAAAATATATAATAATATTACATTTCAGGAGAGAGATTGAACTCCAAATCTCCCTCCCCTGTATATGGGCTTATGTATGAGTATGTTGTAAATTATGTATATTATTTGGTTGATCGTTTTATATAAAATGTTGTTGTGTTATACTATTTCTATTTTATTTTTGTCTGTGTCAAATATTGCAATCGATTAACATCGTTCATATACGGCTGTGTGACTGGCTTGTAGAAACTGGAAAGCGTTTTCGGAATTGTTTTTTGCTTTTTAAAATCTATGTGCTAAGGCTATTTCACGATTTCGCAGCTATATCAGTTTTAATTTTCGTTACGGGATTATATGTGTAGTATACCTTTATCTATGGAGAATATTTCTGTCGAAAGAGAAAATCGTGTAATTCGATTTAATTGTGTCTGCGCCGTATTATCTGCAGGTTGAATCGATCCTGCGTCTCTCGATTTGCTGTTGCCTATGGTGTTGTTAGATTATTACATTGTGATTAGTAATGATTAAATTTGGTATTTTATATGCCATCGATAACATTGTGGTATAATATTGAAAAACATTAACGGTAAATCATATTAAAAACAATTTTTTTCATTATAATTGATTCACTAGTTTCAGACATCTAGTAATTTCGTTTCAACTTTTGCAAAATAACCTGTCATCTATTTGATATTTATATAATATGTAGACTATTAAATGATTTTATTGAACTGTTGTTTTTCAATAAAATCATCATGTTTCCTCATGCTATAGACATTTTTTTTATATGCTTTATGTCGATTCTCCAATATGCGTTCGCTATAATGACAACAAAAAAATTGATACATGTATTAAAACTCAGATTTTTACCAGATTTTCAAATCCGTTTTTCTTTATTCCCTCTTGTAATATAATATTTTTTAACTAACTAGGTATTGCACTGTTGAATAAATAAAACAATATTCAATATAACTAATTTCTAACTAATTTTCTTTCTCAAATCTTTTTTAACATTTATTTCAATTGTATCAGTCTTATACTGTTGTTTCCTTGTTGTATATAAATATAGAAGTTAATGTATTTTTTTTTTTTTTAATAAGCTATATTATAGTGCTCTGATCTTTTAGTGTAGTTAAATTGGAAAAAGTTCCATTTATCCTCTTAGCTATGTTCAAACTATGAATTGTGTTATGTTGGTCAATAATCCAACCGGATATTTTCTCACACAGTTGTATGGGACTCAGTAGTACCTACGTGGCTAAGTAAAGAAAACGGCATTGTCACCTTGTAAACCAAATGAAACACAAAGAAAAATAATTACTTTTGTAAGTTGGCAAAATTAGTAAAATATAAATTCATATTTGTATACATTTTTTTATGTTTTATTTATTGTTGAATATTTGATGAAATTAAAAATGTTTTTGTTGCTTATATATATTTTATATTGGTGAATTCTTGAACAATTATAAATCATAAAAGTTTTTTCAATAAAAGTTTTTCCTTATTATAATAATAAACAAGAATATATTGTTCAAAGTTTAATTAAGTTTATGAAGAATAAAATGGCGATACGGTTTACTTGTAAAATATCAAATGAATGTTTTGTTGGTCTACAAGTACTGTTAATTATGTCGTATATAAATTTAAACTTTTTTCCCATGCATAAAAAATAATTCCACGTATATTTGACGTCTTAGCACATTAAAACTCATGGTTGAAAATATCCTAGAAAATATCTTATATTGTTGTAAAGGTTAGTAGTAGTCATGTATACGTGTATTCGTATATTGAAATGTTTAAATTAGATATAATTTGATTATGAAACCGGTAAATTAACATGGTATACATCGATTTTCTTGGTGCTACTCTTATAATATTTATTTTTCATACATATATTATATTTTCAATAAATATTTATGTACGTAATAATTGCGTACAATAGTATTGAAACTATTGTTTTCCATAGAACTCGAAATTCAATAATAAATTGATATGTTTATATGATTTTGATAACAAATGTAATCATAATATACATTTTTTGTTATTGAACCAAAAAATAAATATATTTTATTTGAATCATTATAGTATAATAGGTGTAGCATGCAGCTTTATTCCTTCGACAACACGCGTACGAGTCATAATATTTTCATATGTATAATATAATGAACTGTTGACATTTTAAATTGTATTCGTTTGAAAAAAACTATTTGAATGTTTTCTTTTATTTTCCATAGGCCATTAAAAAGCGGCCGTGAGTTTGTTTTTATGGTGGTTAGTAGTTAATGATTTTTATTTGTTATCATGAATGCTATGTATATATAAATATATATGTATATATATTTACTAACGTGTTAAAAACCGTATGTATTATAATATAACTATTAAGACTAGTGACTGGGTTCATAATGCTATATGTTGAGTTTAACGGATTCGCTGCGGATGAAATTAATTACATCTTTCATAATTTTATACATTATTTGTAATTAACTTGAATACTCGTAAGATTTTGGTTGGGTTTTGAAGAAAAATACGTAATAAACCCGATTATTTTGCCGGTTGTCGTTTTCGTTTATAATATGTCTCAGTTTCTTATGTTACGTCTAACGTATTTTACCTGCTGAAATCTCGTCTCGTGTGGTCATTCAGGTCCAGGGATCATGACTACACTTGTAAAAACGATACATGGGAGACTGAGTTAATATGCACTCCTTCAATGGGTAGTGGTAACTGACGCGATAAGAGATGCGGTCGAGGTAGATTTACGTCATTGTGGTTGTGTATCTTGTTTCTTCATCTATCCGTTCCCAAGTGTTCATGTAAATATAATACAAAAACTGTGGTCTGATAAATGAGCCTAAAAAAAAAAAAAAATTAAAAGTCGATGAATTTTTATTATTATTATCATTATGCTATATAGTATAGTAGCTATACGGATACGCATTTGCCCGTCGGCGACGGCTCATCGTTTGACCGTCCTATAAGTCCATAACGGATCGGATGGAAAACAATAATAATATGCCCCGTTAACACCCGTGGTACGAGTACACTGGAATCACCGGACTGCAGGAGGCCGCATCGCACGGCGTTGTGTATGTGTACATTATGCAGACCTAACCGGTTTTCTGGTCGTTTCTTTTATTATTATTTTTTTGTTACGAGTTCAACACGTTTTTTATGGTTCACATTCATACACTTGTCCTACGTGCAGCACTTTATTATTATTTTTCCTCAATTTTTCAACTGATCTTTGCAAATGTTGAGATTACGGCTACGGCGGCGTGAACGCCGTGAACCTATATGACCCGCGTATTGTAATTTTAATGATCGTGCCTAATCTTAATTTATTACCTTATGGTATTTTATATTATGCATACTATTGGTATATGTGTGTGCTTTGTTTTTCTATATACACGAACAGTGGACTCTATTAATATATATCAGTCTCATGTAGAATTATTATTTTATAGGTACTCATATTCAGTGCTTGATTTGGCAAAAATAAAGAAGGGGGACTCTGTTTAGTTTAAAGAAAATAGCGCCCCCAAGACTTGTTAAGCATTGTATTTATAACGTAATAATAGTAGGGGGACGCTAAAATTTCTGAAAATTAGTTGTAGTACTCCGTCCCCTTGCGTCCCCCCTCAAGTCAAGCACTGCTCATATTCATTTATTGGCAAGTATAATATTTTTTTTTAAAGTTTGGGGAGTATTCGCTTTATTTATTTATAACATCTAATGAATTAAAACTAATTTGAATTTCCAAAATCCAGTTGTTTTCAAACAATCAAAAACGGTTTTTTTAAAAAAAAAACTATTTTATAAATTGTTTAAAACAATATTTATATATTTAACTAGAATTATTATTAATTTAAAATAAATTATTCTTTTAAAGCATGGAACGGTGTTTTCGATTTAAAGTTATTTTGTTATTTTCTCTTGTTTCCAAATATTTATCGTGGTATATATTTTTGCGTATTCGCCCCATCTAAAGGGGATTTAATTTGACCTCTAATTATGTAAATGTTTTGTCTGAGTTGTAGTTGTAGTTCGATTTCATTATTTTTTGTGATTAAAATTGACGAGTGTCGGCGGCAGTTGTGCAACGTGGTCGTATTTCAAGCATGAAGGCTCTCAGTGCATTGCGGCGAAATGGATATATTATATATAGATGCATAATGTTAGATAGTAAGTTGGCGCATTTCAGTTCTACCCTTTCGCAGACGAAAAGAACGTGACAAGTACGTATAAGTGTTGTTCTGTGATGTACGATCATTGTGATTTTTTGTCAATCGTTATAGCGATTAATATCATAGTCACTAATGTATAATATGTAGATACAATATATTTGTACGATTTATGATTTTTCTGTTGACTTTCAGTTTGATAATACAAATATGATGAATGATTTAAAATTATATTTATATTTGATGAATCCGATTTTATAATAAAATTACTGATACTGCACAGGATAATGTAGACAATGAATCTTGGCACAATTGTGTATGGTATCGTAGCAATTCAAATTGAAAATATTATTTTAAGTACTCAGTAATCAAGAAAGTTTACATACTGCAGGCATATACAGTTATGTGCAAACGTAAATAATATTTAACTATCTGACATTCCAAAAGGTATAGATACTCACTTGCATACACCTTTATTATTATAACCACTTATGATGTTCAACTATCGTTGTATAAACATGCTATTTTTAATTTTTCGTCGTTGACCTTATCATATTTATATGATGCGTGAAAACAAATCTATAGTTAATTATATAATCGCATATAGGTTATGGTAACTATGTAAGATATTTCCGATAGAATAGTCAAAACAAAAAATATATATTCATTTTTTGGTTTTCAAAAACTGCAACATATTATGTAGGTTATAGGTGTATGGTACCCATTTATGAATTATTGATATGTAGAGAAATGTTCGATCGAAAAAAAATAACACAAGTTTCTGAAGAAACTCTTAAATTAATATTAATCAGTTGTATAGTGTATAAATAAAACAGAAACAATATTATTTTTACAAAACGTGTCTTAGATATTTCATTTCATGGTTATGTTTCAAACGAAACGTTTTATGTTTATGCGCCACTTGGGTGGTAAAGGATTTTGTACTAACAATGCACCTTTGTCCGATAAATTTACTGGTGTGTATTTCATAAAAATAAAGATGTCTGAAAAGTACAAGATGTCGTGTACATATATTTAATGACTATAAAGATTCTTCCGTGTTTCTGGATTATTGATTTTAATTGTTTAGATAATTTTTAATATGATTTCTATTGTAAGTATTAAACTGAAGTTTCGTCAGTGAATTTAATGTAGTTTATTTTTATTAAAACATTTATTTTGTTGAAAACGCTTAGTTTGCAAAGTTTGCAAATGTGTTTATGTATATTTCTTCTTTGTCTGCATCTTTGTGACAACCAAGTAGTAATACTATTACATTTTCATTTAAATGAAATAATGACTGTGGACGAATAATAGGGCGAAACAAGGTGCCAGAGTGTTGTCGTTAACGTTTGCCAATTTATATTTTATATATTTTGCAAAACCCCATTCCTATGAATACTAAATGTCAAAACGTGCCAAAAAATCACTAACGACAATGTTTTTCAATTGTGGCTATAACTTTTAAATATATTTGAAGTCTGAGTGTTTTCAACGTTACATCCCCCTCTCCTCATAGTCTTGTATTCATTACAACTGTTGTTTACACTTGTATATTCATATAAATTCTATAAATGACTTGGCGAGATCCGAAACACATTTATGTTATTAGATATACCTTGCCTGCAGAGTTTTTCACGTGTAATATAATTCTTTGTTTATTAAAAATTAATTTTGCTGTGTCTAGAATAATGGCTCCTGGAACCATGCATAGTTGTATATAGCTATGAAGTATTATATATTGTTTTTTTTTCAATTTAATTACCATTTTTTAGTCATTATTTAAATATTTAATTTACTATTGTATAGAAATGCATTAAATAAGTGTTCTTATTTTTATTTATATTTTCGTTTCGTGTTTTTAATAAGCAAAAAAAAAAGATGTAAAGGCTACAAATGTTATCAAATTAATAATTGATCAATTATGTTATATTTTTCGGGCCGGTTTATTGTTGTGTCCATATCGCGCATTGTCAGTAAACTGTATACTGCAGTGGTAGATATTTTGCTGTCATATTTTGTTCAATACTTTTACTTATATTTACGGAATAGAGCAAAAATAAAACTAGGAAGTGTTTTCTTATGATAACACATACTATAGTTGGGTCTGTGATAAACTTTTCTGCGTTTTATATGACACTCTAAGCTTATCTTTTATAGAAGCTCCCCTCTTAGTAAAACGCACGATTATCCCAAATTACGTCGAAGTACATCGTATATTTAGGACTTTGTTAGATTGTTTACAAGTATATAAAATTGGGAGCTGCTACTATAAACTTTCAATGACTATAAAACGGCTAAGCGTTTTGGGTTTTCGCGGTGCGATTTTTTACTTTTATCATCCAGTCAATTCATCGGTTTTACTCGGGCGGAGCGTAAAATAGTTATATAAGTTTCTTCCTAATACTTAAAATGTTCAAAAGACCTACCATATTTAAAAACTATAGTAATAAACGGTATAGGTGAAGCGGGTGCAGTAGTATTGCAGCGTCTGAATTGAAAATATACACTACTTGTTTCCAATTTCGTAACACTTCATCACTTTAGATTTTTATGGCAGTGAATTATGTTATAAATGTAGTAAGTATATAGAAGATGATTTATAATTTATGGGTATTCGTATTTTACACATTCTAGTAGTTGTCGCGTCAAGTCCCGGTCACAAGTGTCGTTTGTGTGGTTTCTGTCTATCATATGATACATATGAGTACCAATAATATTAGGTTGGATTTTTATAGATCTTGAGGGAAAACGATGGCAACATAATGCAATTTTTCGCTTTAACCGAATCTGCGAGAAGTTGGGTATTTGCGGTTTCGTCGCGTTGTTGCCAATGTAACGATGCCAAAGAAGAGTTAACTATTGTGTTCCTGCCTCGCATTAATGAAGCATTATAGAACAGCTACTCGCGTTATGTTCACGAATTATTTAAAATATTATTAAACGATCTCGTCTAGTCAGTGCACATTTTTGACTTTATGCATTTATACATTTTATTTATTTCCCTCCATTTAACATATTTAACCTAATGTATGTATTGTTTTTTACACGTCGTGCCAATGGAATGTTTGTTTTATGGCAGCTGTTTCTTTCTCTATCTCTTTCTCTCTCGTACTCGTTTTTAATCGAAAATACTGAACAGAATACTGCGTGTAGTTCGATCGGATGTTTTTGAAAGCCAAAATCACCCGCGTTGGTCTTGTGCACAACGCACCGGGCTCTCGTCGCCCGCATCATATCAAAAATCGCGGGGGGATTGCGTTTATACAGCGCTCGCTTTGTCTGCGCAGGGGTTGTGCGACGCGAACATGACCTGCTGCAGCGGAGTTCCGCCGAGTGGATAATATACATATATTTTTACAGTGCTGTTAATGTGTTGTATATTATGCTTGTAGCGCACGCAACTATATGCCTTATACGCTAACCAGCTGTTTTTGTGTTTCGAGAACGAAAAATATAGAATAATGACGATAATGGCAAGGGAAAACGTAAGGGTGTCTAGTTTCTTCTGTCTTTTATACATTGCCGAGAAGATTCTTGTTTTGTTATTTAGTTGAGTGTGTGTGTGTATTGTCGTTATCGTTGTTCTCGTTGAAATTTGTTAATTGAAAACTTTATGTTATGTGAGTACGATAGTAATGTTTAAAATTAGTACGAATTGTATAAAATGCATTACAAAATAAGATAAAAAAAAATTAAAATAATTAGTTTTAAATGCGGTTGTTGGAAAACGTATTTTGTGTACTAAATTGATATCATTGAAACAGGGTCTAGATGTAAAATGCCACCACTACCTCTCATTTGTTTGTTATTATGTTGTTCTTATTGCGTGCTGTTTGAATTAAATTTCTTTCGATTACATATATATTTTTCAATGAAAATGAAATCACAACTCGTTTTCCACTGATTGTGATCAATTTCGTTTGAAATCATCGTACAAATAATGTAGTTTAGGTATCAATCGTGTAGAAGTATCTATGGATTTGAAAAAAATATATTTTTGAGATATTTATATGGATTGTTCGTAGGTGACAGAAATGTCAATGTTACCCAAAAGTTTTACACTGGGTGCCAGCTTATAATGAAAAGTATTACGTTTTTTTCTGTTTTCGTGGTGTTTGTTGTTATTGTCGTTGTCATGTGATTTAAATTAATAAAAATAGTATATAATGGAGCATATCGAATGGTCTTTAAGTCGTTCTACAAATATTTTATTAACGATGATATATATTATATAAACGCGTGTTCTATACCATTATTTATAATTTTTTGAACACATGCTAAACTGTTTATTCTAATTAAATATACAAGAATATTTGCTTTTAATAGAGTGTAAAAATATGTGAACTTTGTAAAGCATTGCATTTGAAATTTTAATAATAGTATGTACAAGATTTTATATCGCTACAGATATTGCCATTTATATATACAAAATGTTCCCTAGAATTTTCTACTGTTTTAACATTTACATTAGTTTTATGGTTTTATTGTATCATAATGTTTATTCTTTATGTTTATTTTAATACAATTAAAAATCACTTTGTAAAAACAATATTAGTTAAGAACAACTGTTTCATTAGGAAGTTAACGCACTATACATACGAAATTTTATTTATCCTAATTACATGGTTCCTATAATTTACTTCAGTTATAATACAAAAATTCTTTATTACTTCAAAAAAACTTAAGCGTTCGTTACAAAATAAAAAAATTAAAAAAATAGTTGAAATGTAATCAATAATTAAAGAAAAAATAATTTTAATGTGTAAGTTATTACTAATGTGTAACTGATACATTAGTTAGAAACTGTGGAATACTAAATTATGACTAATTGGGATATTTTTTGTAAAGTAATTTTCTAGGAAATAAAATCTGGTAGCTATTATTAAGTATTAATGTAATATCTTTTAATTTATTATTAAATATATTTCAAATTGCAAAATTGAACTGGTCTAATTTATTATCATTACAATTAATTGTGAAAATAACTGAAGATTTTTAAAATAACTATTTTTATTATTAAATATTTTTGTTTATCCACAATTCTTATATATTAAAAACATTTAAGGTTAAATCTCGTAAAAACAATAATATTAAATGTAAATAAATCTATAGTTATTTTTAAAAGAAAAACATTGTGTTGCGTTGGTTTTATTGAATTTCTTTAATATAATTTTATACATGAACTGTGACAATATTCTGGGTGATTTTTTGTTTTATTTTTGTCTAAACACTCGAATTTAAGTAAAATAAAACACAAATCTTTTTTGTTGGATTTTTGAGAACGTATTATAAATAGAACATGAAAAATGGACTTTTTTTTATTTCGTCAAATTTTAAAGATGAATGAATGCTTTGCAGCTATTCCCCGTAAAGGTATATTTACACTCGTGCGCTTCCCATTTCAATTTCTAATTCAACTTCTATTTTACTATTCAATTCCGCTTTCATCTAATGGATGTCATTATTGAATGCAATAGTTGCATGCTTTTTTCTGTTTTCACACTAGCGACATCACAAAGCAGTTGTCTTGCAGATTGTTAACAAAAATTTGTCGGATTATTGGAAGTGCAATTAAAAACGTAGGAAAAACGTTCTTTGTGAGTCAAAAATTATTTAAAAACTCGAAATTTTGTAATTATAGAAGATTTGCAATTAGACGAGATATTTTATTTAAAAACTACACGAATGTCCAGAGAACATTTTTTACTCAATATTTAATATAATGGAACCAAAAATAGTAAAACAACCACTCGTTTTCAGAAATCAGGTGTATGTTAAGTAATCTTATAGTAACCATTAACTGCCATTTCAAGTGGTTCTTTCAGTATACTACGACAACTGCAAATGAAATAATGTATTAATAAATTCAAAAATCTTGAACCTTCATTTTCAGTTATATAACAATATACCATATACTAGTCCGTGTATGAATATTCCTTTTCTGATATGTATTTATATTTTAAAACCTAAGTGTCACTTTACGTATTGATATCGCTTTTGTTAGAAAAGCTATTCAAGATGTGATTAATTATTATAATATATTGAATCGTAAACTTATATTATATTTTAATTGTATAGGTAGATACACACATATTATCTAACTTCATCTCTTAACTTAACTTTATTTAAATTAAATTTCATACTTATTTTTTTTGTGATAAATAAAATGTGTAGATTATTAACTATTATATATTATTATGTATTGGATCATTTTATTCAAAATTAAATTAAAATTATGTATTATCTCATCTCTTCACTTTGATGCGGGATCGCTTTTGTTCCAGAGTTAAATTTTTATTTTTGTTCGATTAAAATTGTAAAAGCGTTTGGTAAAAAATAACATCAAAAGTTTGTTTGATATGGTTCAATTTATTTACTTTTATGTGAAATACTTTTGCTTTTTAAAGTAATGAATTTCACTGTTAGTGTTTAATAATGATGATTTAATATTAGTTAAGTGAAATATAATATATACAATAAATTTATCATTACATTTTTAAATAGGTAATGAATATTAACATATTAATATATATAAATATATATTTGTCTGTGTATGTGTATTGGAGAAGAAGGTATTTATATATAATATAAAAATGTGTTGAAAAGTTTCAACATTGCCGCGGAGAAACGATTAAAGTGAAGTGTCGTATTTATTTTCGGAGGGTATAAATTATAAATTTGAATAAACCTACCGGCTGCTGCTTCTCATCTGTATATACACGTATTCGTGTGAAACTCAATACGCTATTTATACAACTCGACAGTCAAGTCTTCAATAAATAATAATATAAATAATCTCAATTATAATATATACACGTCTACTCAAGGGTATAATATAAATTAGCGGAACACATAAAACAGTGGAAAGAAGGAAAGAAGGAAGATAGGAAGGAAGGCGTTTCGTGTTGTGCTACTGCGCAATGTGTCAGTAAAATGGAGAAATTTACAAAATACTTTATTTTCCTATTTCCCTCTGTCATTTGTTTATTTCCGGATCTTACGCGTTTGCCCGGTAGTAATAATAATGGGCGATATTGATGGCGCTCGAGCCGATATATTTTGTTCTTTCGTGCGTTCGACCAAGCGTATCCGCTGCCGTTTCTTGTCATACGATTTCTATTTTAGGTTTTGCCTTGTCGGCGGTGACTTTGACTTTGCGATGACGGCTAACATCCGTTCAACAAAAATACGTGCATGGGATATGTAGTGCTGTATGTAATAATAATCGTAATATTTTTCCTTTTTTTTTTTTTTTCATTTCAGAACGCGTCGCCTGTAGAGGGGTGGCAAAAAACATAGCACATTATTTAATTAGTCTCGTGTTTACGATGGGGTGGCGCGTCGGCCATCACTATGTTTCTATCGTGCGCGTGGCAAAACCGGAAAAATAAGGGCCTCCGAGAAAAAATAATGGAAGTTTATGCACACCGCAAAGAAAGGGAAAAAACCTGGCGCGACGAATTCGACGTTTTTTTTTTAATTTTATTTTTCCCGGTTCTTCGTCATAGTGTACTACACCATCTATATTATAAATATGTACGTATATGTATATACTGTATAATACGCACAACGTTTTCTCTGAGTTATTTATCTTTATTTGTTACCGCTTCTGCGATTCGTGTAGTTTGCAATTTTTTCTTTTGATTTCCCATTATTTCTCCGGGGAAACGCGCCCGTGAAAAACGACTGCAGCAATCTTTGATTTCACCTATTCACAGCCACACGCGCGATCGTGACCGAAACAATAACTACATAAATCGTTTTTTGCACCTCTTTGTGCCCGTTGCCAAATCATGTATTTAAGTTCGTACACAATAAACACAAAGTCATTTAGGTCGATTTTCGTACGCATGAAAGTGTTTTTATATCGAATTGTAATACTATATATATATATTATATTTTATAGTACAATCTGCAGTGTCATATGCAGGATTTAATTTTGGTTTGGGCTTTCACCATAGATTGACACTAAATATTATCTAAAAATATGATCAACTAGGAAGATATATCGGATGGGCTATAACCCTGACGTATGTCACTGAATACACTATTGCAACTAGGGTTGTTTTAACTGACGGTGGCCGCAAAGATTTTTTTCGTGATTCCATTTTGTCATCGGAAGTTTTTAATAGTATTTCGTCGAGGGGTTTTGAGCTTGTTGACGGAAATATGTTTTGAAAGCTAAATTTATACATGTTGTACTTAGCACTGTTTCAAGAAATTAATTTCATTGAAAGTACAGCTCGTGGAGTCGTATATGTTAAGTCATTTCGCTGTGTGCTTGTAAGTCAGTAAACACGAGCGTGTTTGTGTATATATAAATGCATGTTGCGCTAAAGTCAATATTATTATTTAATGTTGTAATAGTCTTGATGTGCAAAGAGTGTCGTGTTTGTTCAAAATGTTAGCACGAGCTCGCCAAACGTTGCGTCAAAGATTGATTAATTGTTTCCCATTCGTTTATGTACCTACGTATTTTACTTGATTATACATCTCGTCGAGGATTGTGATATTATATATGAATCGTGATGTCAACGCAGTTCATTTGATTAGCATCGACGATATGATACATTTTTGTCGCGATTTAAACTTATGATGTCTATGTTCATCGGAAAATCGGGTTATTCCCCTGAAAACACGACCTCGATTGACGACGTGCCGCGTAATACAAAACCAAAAAGTATCAATATATATTTATGTATTCTGTTTTGATAAATTTTATTCAGTTAAAAAAAATTGGTTGTTATGATATTTACAATCAAACGGTATGGTTTGTACGTGTTTGTATGTATTTGCGCATTATATTATATTTTAATTTTTTGATAGTATATTTGATGTTATAATTGTGCTTTTTTAAATTGCCCGTTATCTAAATATACTTTTCATTCCTAGTTCTACCATCATATAATGATGCTATAGAGCTTATAGTAACATTCTGTGCTTGTAACGATAAAAAAAGTGAAAAATAAACAGGCGCCACATGTGAACTGAATTTATAAAAAGTCAATTCCAAGATAAAAAAAAAAAAAAATAGAGTAGCAATAAAGAAAAACGGTTTTTTCCTCTATAGTTTATTTCGGGCTCCACGAATATAAATAAGCATATGTGTATATGTGTGAAAAAAAGACTCGATCATTATATTAAATTGCGTATTTTTGTTTTGGGATATTTTCGTTTCGCATTGCGCTTTAAGTTTAAGAATACCGTTTATGTTATAAATCGAGCTTTTATTTGTTTTACCAACATTGGTATTCAAAATGTTTTTATCCGCGTTTAGGTTTATGACAGTTTTGGTGAACTATTTAGTGCGTAGGCGTGCATATTATTTTCACTTTATAACTATGCAAATTACGAATGTTTACTAAGACACTGACTTCCGGTTACTTATAAAAAAAATAAGCTCACGTATTTTGTACTTGGAAACGTTAATAGGGCATTAGAAGTTAGTGTTCGAGTTTAAAAGTAAAGTTTACAAATTTTTTTTTTTAATTTCAAACTTATTAGTTATTCCAAATCAATTTTTATAAATATTGTACCTGTCAATAATTAAAACTGTTTGCTATTGAATGGTTTTCGAAGAAAGGTTAGAAAATGGTGATGTATTTAACGAAATTACAGTTTTCAGTTTTCCATTATGGTTATAATAACTTAATGCGTATAAATCGCAGAAAATGGTTAAAGATAATTTGAAATTTTGCAGTTTATATTTTTTATTTAATTTTTCCGGGGTTTTTTTTTATCCCCCCCTAATGATTATTTTAATGTTTCTTATAAGTAAGTGCGCTCTAATGATGACTCGAGAAAACTCGTAATTGGACACGCACTTTAATTTGCTATTTAATTTGTTTTCAGAGTCGAGCAAAAGAAAACATAATAACACAATTCTATTCGTGAATTCCTTATACTTTGTTTCTTGTAGATACTGATATATAATATAATATATACTGAGAATTTATGTTATTTCAGTAATACCCTCCAAAGTGTTTTCGTCAGTTCAGGTCACATTCACCTCGAGACGAAACTACTGAACTTATTCATCCGTCTCATGATTTCATTTACACCGTACATCATCACGTAATTTTAATTTTGCAATGTAAACGTGTTATTTTTTAATTTTGTGTTTTCGTATAGCCACTGGAAAATGTTAATAATTCAAATACTAAGCACGTTCAACATTTTTACTATACGAAAAAGGTAGAGTTTCTTTTCCGGGAACATTTTCGTTTCGCGTTATTTTATGGTGTATCGAAGTGTTTTTCGTGTGAGTTAAAGTATATATTGATTTATATATCACATTTATATATAATCACATTAATTTACTATTTTAAATTTACATTAATTTACAACGACCACGTATTATTCGATTCTAATTAAAATAATATAATACTTCGCTCTTCGAACTACTGAAAACTGTGCTTGGCGAACCATTCTGTAAATGTAAAAAAAATTGTGCGTGCAAGGTCACATAATGTGTAAGTCCTGCAGTATAATATACTATATTATATATGTTTAGTGTTGCGTGTTGTTCTTATCGTTACGTCGGTAATTGTCGTGTATCCCTTTTTATAAAAGGGTGAATTTTAAGCGCGTATTATGTATTTTAAAGTCCTAACCTATATAATATCTCCGGGGATAAATAGGTTTCATTAATTTTTTTTTCTCACACTAATCCTTTTATCCTGATGAACTTTTCTTGCTGTAAGTCGCGTTTGATGCATTCTTTTGGAACGCAGCTGATACAATCTCCTACATTATCTTTCCATTCAATACCAAATACAATCAACGACGTCGTCTTCCGCGTGTTGCGTGGCGAGACTAATGATGACGTGTGCCCGTAACTATCGTTCATGAATACCTAATATTAATAATAATTAATAATACTTGTCAGATACGTCGCAACCGTCGGGCACGTACATGTGAGACTATAATAAAATACTAGATCGTGTATATATGTGTGTGTGTGTGTTTGTTTGTATTTGTTGGTGCATAAAGTTCGTATAAGGTTTAATTGTGAACATTTTTCCCGTAGAAATTCATTACAAGTGTTTTGATAACGATCTGTTATTAATATTGTTTCTTCATTTAAATCTTTATACATCGTACACATTATGTAGTAATAATAATTATAATAAGTCGCATAGAATGTCCTTGACTTTATTTTTTATTATTATGAGAAATCGCCAAATCCATAACGATACTGGAATACCCTCGATAAGAATCTGGATTAAAACCCAACTCAAAAACTTCCACGCCAAGCTTAAAGATTCGGATGGTGCCCGTCATTACCAACTAGCAAGTAAAACCCAAAACAGGCGGCTACGACCTCGACTGTCCCAAAACATACTCCCAACGGACACTGAAAAGCTCTCATCAGAAGATGAAAAATAACTAATACTATTATTTCTATTATTATTAAACTTATAACACAACTAAAATCATTATACCATCAATATATATCTAAAAATTAATTTAATTAATTAAATTGTAATTGTGATTGTACTTGTAATAGCACTAGATGTGCTGAAACATTAACAAAAAAAATTATTATTATACCGAAAAAGTTTCTTTATGGGTAATATTTATTTACTTGCGTTATAAACGATTAGATAACATAATTAAATCTCGGAATACATTTTTTATTCATGTTTTATAAAGGAAAACTGGTAAATCTCTTATTTCAGATTATTGCACATGGACATTGTTTTTTACGGTAGTACGTGTGTGTTGTATACATTAAGTGTTTCAGCACGTAATAAGGAAAACACGATATTACTTGACTATTATTCTATTTTATTATATTCGATGAACCTACGAGAGAAACATTATCGTGCAAAAATAAATCAATACATATAAGGTATAAGGCAGTTTTCAGTGTGATCCTGGTACAATTATATCGATAGCCTTGATAACACAACATTTGACATCTTAATGATGTATGAGTCGTTAATTGTTTTTCAGTCCCCCAAAGGTGCTGTATAAATCGTTATGGTTATCATAATTATAATATTGTTGATGCATTAAACGTTTCTCGCATTCAAATGATATTCTTTTCTATTACACTTAAACTCATGTTTTTCGATTTATCTAAGCACGCCCATTCCCATATTGTTACATCACGTCGTAAGAAGTCATATTCTACTCTAAATAATATGAACAGTATTATGATTGTTTTATTGCATTATAATGTAAAGTATAATGAGGTTGACGTTTCATCGTATAAAGTTCCTGTTTGAACTCTGAAAGTCATTCATTATTTACGTAATGAATCGATTCGCTTCTACGTTAATTTTAGGTAATCGTGAGACGACGGTGCCATGACCTCGTTTTGAATATTGGTTCTCTTCCAAATGTTTGAAAAATATCGTACACATTTGTGGATTTCGTGCTTTTGTTATTATTTCTTTAATATTCCTCTAGTGTTTCCGAACATTTCTTTTCATATTGTTTAGTACTCGACTCAGAAATCTGTTCGTACTTGTAATATTTTCACACGAGTATTACGCATCGATTGCATTCGATAACGTATAAAAAATTCTATAAATTATAGTTACTTATTATCATTATTTTTTTAAAAATAATTTTGTCGAATTACATCACATACGTACCGGGTGTAAATGTCGCATGCTGTAGAAAATAACGGATTTAATTCGATTAAAATGCTTTTTATGGGTTAATAAATTTACGATTTGAACGTTATGGTGCATGCGATACGTATGTATTGTGTATTAACATAATAAAACCAATAACGTCGATGACGATGCACACGTGTGTACATAATATGCGTATACCTATTTCGCTTGTACGCGAAGAGCGCTTTTCTTATATAGTTATTTCTCGTACACGTATGATAATGATAACAGTTTAAATTGAGCGTTTTTTATTACGTAAAAAGATTTTGAACGTTTCACTCCTCTTTCAAAAACGCGATCATAATACAACCTGTGCAGACCTGCGTATGTATATCGGACGATCAGAATTTTATGTGACAACATCATATTTATTTATAATAATGACATTTTATAAAATAAGTAATCTAATATTATTTGCGAGATTTAAATTTGTCAATGTTTTTTTTAGAGATGTTTTAGCGGTAAACTTTTAAAAATCAAACGAGGACCTCCTTCATTACTTTATTTTTTATTTTTTTTTGTAACCGGCTGCCACATGAAATTCTTATCACTCTGTATATTATTAGTTTTGGAGCAGTCGTATTTGAATGTTTACTCTACGTGTATGTCGAAACACGAAAATATCGATATTATGTTTTACGTTAAACTTGCGAGTCTGATCCAATGGTGGGCGAGTATAAAACTTAACGGGTATTTTTACTACAAAAATATGTATAGGAAATATATATATTACTTATACGACGACGCTCGTTGCTATCTGGACGGATGTCAAGCTGTCCAGAACCGATGAGTATAATACAGCGTTTACGGTCACTCGTGCGGTCACTATACACCATGGAAAAATTCTATTTACGACTCGCTAAAATTTCGTCATGTATAAATGTGTGTCGTGCATTTCGTTCTAAATTTAATGGCAGCCCCCCACTATACGTACGCATGTTGGAAAACGAAAAACGAAAAAAAAACATTCTACGACTCTTATATAAAATATAACAGCGCAAATAAGATCGGTTCGATCACTGTCATCCCTCAACTTGCATATACAGATCTTTCTCTCTCTGTTGTTATTTCCCTTCGCGTAGTTATTTCTTCTTACTTGTTTTTACATATACTTAAGCTCGTTGGTGAATATTTTTCGATTGCATGTATATAAATATGTATAAATATACACATATCTACACTATTACTGTTTTCGTTAGTATATCATATACGGTAACAAAAAAAAAAAATTAATCGAATTTCCAAGTACGTTCTCAATTCCATACCAACACAACTGTTTCTTGTTCCGAATTCACGTCACGTGTCCACGAGAACGGACAGGCGCGTTCTTAAGATTTACCATTTATTTCGGTCGTCTTTGGGTTCAAAATGACAAGCCGTCGCCGACCATTGTTCGCCGTAAACCTTTATTTGCATACACACGAGAGCCGAGAAGGTTTTATTATATAATACGACTTACGTACTTTTCACTTGCTTGTTTGACATGGCCGTCGTCAATTTAACGTGGTGGTGGCGGCATGGCGACTTAGACAACGACGTGTGAGGATGACAGGCTTCTTGTACTTATGTATAGGTAAACCGACGTGCACGTTTATATTAATAAAATATTCTTTCTGTTTGTCATATGATGCTCTTTGGACGTGCACGAAAACATAGGTATTTACGTGTTTTTGTTAACGAGGACGTGTACAATAGTAGTAGTATACCGACGACAATACGCATACACATTTATTGTTTATATATAGACGAGCTATATACGATTCCGGAGGGAAAGCTAAAAATTCGTATACGCGCATTGGGGTGAGGGTATATAACGTCGTGTGTACCATCGACCCTTCGATACAATAAATAACGACATCAATTCGCTCTAAGTCATCGCGGCAGCGTCGGTAGTGACGCTGAAAACGGAACAGTTAGTATGTGTGTGTGTGTGTGTGTGTGTGTGTGTGTGTGTGTGTGTGTGTGTGTGTGTAGTATTTATAGTAAATATGTAGTTTTTGGACGCGTTCCGTCTTTATATATATATATATATATAGCAAAACGTTATTATATCATGTCTTATATATATATTATATTACGGAAATTTTTGTTTCGATTTTTCCCCGGGGCCGCAGTAAAAGGGGAGAAAAAAAACAAAAGGTAATTTTACACGATTCAGAGGGTTTTTAATGGTTAGTATAGACATTTCTAATACATGCTGCTTCATAGAGAGATAAAGAGAAAGAGAGAGAGAGAGAGAGAGAGAGAGATAGAAGGAATTGCTCTGCCTATATATATACCATCCTCTACAAATTCACTAGTTTACGTATTTTTGATTTTCCTGTGCATCCTTATACATATGTGTGTGTATGAGAAATGGAGAGAAAGAGAGAAAGAGAGAGAATGTGTGTTGTGTTTTACGTGTATATTTAGGTACGAATAAACTCATGTGATATACGCTTTATATATATATTATGTATATGATTTTATATACGTTACATGTTTACGTAATGTTTTTGTATCGGAAGATGATTTATTTGAGACGATGAACAGTATTTGCGCTAAGAGAGCGGATCAAACAAAATATATATATATATATATATTAAACACGGAGATATGAAATGACGAATCCAAGGTGCATGTATGGAGCGGTGGAAACCCAAGGTTTGGTGGAATAATATTTGCTCAAAATTGCTCATTAAAACACAAACACGCGTGTGCAAGTACCAGCTGCTACGAATATAATGAAGTAAACTATGTACACGCGAATCTCCGTAACATATGCCGACTGCAGCATCGTTTATTCTTATTCGTGTCCACACTTCTAGTGCGTACTCCTCCCTGTATTGCGTTAAGTGTTTTTTCGACAACAGCGTTGATTTCATGTCTATAATGTTTGATGTTGTATTGTGTTATTTTTTTTTGAACTATGCGTATATGTTAGGTACATACATTGTCGTGTTTGCTTGCGAAGTACAAAATTACTGCAGATGTTGTTAGAATCGTTAAAATCATTATTTTTTATTTATTTTTTCCCTAAACATGTTATAAAGTATACCGTGTCGTGCATAAACATCGTACAAAAAACAATATTAATTAATCGTTGACATTCGTACGAAAAGCGTGCGGCAAGCTCTATCATGCTCTTTAAATATTTTTATGTCTAATTGTAACTATTATAGAAAAGTTAAAAAACCGCTGTTTATTTAGCGTATGAAATTAGTTCTACCATGTTATGATATATAACAGTCGAGATTTACCCGTATTTACATATATGCGTATTCAAGTTCGGTGAAACGTTATATAATATTCACTTGAATTATTGAAAATAAATTCTCTCACGTTGTCTGTACATAAATATTCTAATACGACTACTAAATACACGCATCGCTCACCACTGCTAAATAAAACATTTAAATCGATATTTTTATATTTTTATAGACAGGTTTTCTTTTTAAGTAGATTCGGTGTTCCCATTTTTTTTTGGGAGTAATACGGTTATGATGTTTAGCGTGTGTATACACATATATAGTTTCTTCGTAATGCAGTATGATATGTTTTCGACGTAAAACGAAATTACTTAGAAATGTATGGACTAAATTACATTAGATCCCTCCCTTTACCGCTGAATATTATTATACATGTAAGGGTTATACCTGAATACTCGCGATCAGATTTAATAATTTGGTATATGTGTGTGTATATAGGTACGGGTAGTCCGCTGCGATGTAAATACGCAGTACCACTCAGTGGCGTGGTGAACGATGTTTGTTTAATGCTTATTATGCTTATTATGGCTTAGCCTCAAAAACCTATCAAGGGGCTGGGTGTCCTTTGGCTTATGTATTTATGAACATATTTTATTTAAATAATTAAATTAATTGGCTACCAAAAAAAAAAATTACATGCAATGAAAAATAATTTAATATGCAAATATGGTAAATAGGTTAGGTATTTTAAAAGAATTAATGAAAGTCCTATATGTAAATAGTACATTTGAATAGTTATATACTTTTTTATTATTTAGTAAGGGGAAGGGGGGGGTGTATCATTATTTAAATACTTTGCTTAGGGTTTGAAACATGCTTGCCACGCCACTGCTACCACTATTGTATATAATAAGGATGGGTAACTCAAAATACCTAGATGGCTAATTTTTAGAATTTTAAAATCTAATGGGCTATAGTAAAGAATGTAAAAATTAAAATAAGGTTATTAAAATTGACCATTAGCATTTATTTTAAATAATTTAATTTTACGACTGAATCAATACTATAAAATAAATGCTTAAAACTTATAGCTATGTTAGCTAGGTATGCTGATGTGGGTATATATTATAGGTTGACATTTAGTGATTTAGTTGGAGTTTAGTGCTAGAGAAAAATATAATATCTACATTTTACGATCAACGTGATAAACGCTAAAATGTTATGACATGATTTGAAACTGTAGCACGGGATAGATCAGAAAAGGACAAGGGCCGGATGAGGCCCGCTGACAGCCAGTTATATATATCTCTGGCATTTAACGTATTCTGTAGAGAATAATAGTAATAGTTACGTTGCTCTAAATGAGACATCAAAAATGCCTCGTTCATAAATTAGCAGTTATAATCGCTCTATATGGGGTCTGACTACCCACGGGGGTGTGCAATAGGTTTCTTCTGAACGTACCCTAACTAGAATGGTATGCTTGATGGAGTTATATATAGTTAAACGAAATGTATTTTAATGAGTACCTAAGTTTAACGAAGAAGGGTCCAATACTTAGGTCTGTATGTTAGTATACAATAGGTGGTCATATATTCGTCAGATATAGTATTTGACGAACGTGTTAATTCGTGTGAGGTGGGACTTGTCTAAAGCAGTAATTCAGTTTGTTATTGTTCATTGTTTCAGACGGAGCTCTCACAAAATCTTCAACAGCTGTCCGAAAAAGCTCGTACGACCACGGAGTTCATTCAGAGGCTAAAGCAAATGTCTGAAAAACTTAATGTAAGTACTTTTATAATATATATATATATATATATATATATATATATATATGTTTGTGCATGTGTATGTGTGAGAGAGATATTATACTGAAGTATAAATGTAAAGTCGAATTAACGGTTATCATATTTCATTATTCGGCAATTGTTGCTCATGTCGTCTTAGGAAAATATTTGTTATTAGAAATTAGAGTTATTTGAAAAGCAAATATGCTTATAGAATTAAATGCGTTCGTTGTCGTCAGTACAAACATTGTTATTTTCTGTTCGATTTATGTATAAGAAAAATAAACGATAAAGATAAAACCAAATTCAACTTGTATCGCGTAATATAATATTTTATGAATACGTCGTCGTCGTTTATGTTTATGGTGCACACTATTTAGTGTTGCTGCGCAAGTATACCGACACTTTTATTTATCTTACACTGAGGAACCAATTTATCGAGAGTGTACAGCATATGCGTATAAGAGATAGGGTAGAGATAATGCACTTTCGTTATCGTTTATTATGATTACTATTTTATTATTCGACGAATTCGATGTGATGCGTGTGATTGATACAGGGTGAATGTGAAGAATTAGAAAGGCAAGTGGACGCCAGGTGCGACGCACTGATCAGGTCGATCGAGAGGCGGAGGCAGTGGCTAATCGACACAGTGCGGCAGGACAAGGAGACGAAACAACGATCGTTAAAGGAGCACGTGGCGAGCTGTACGTGCAAGCTACAGAAGACCACGTCCCTGTTGCAGTTCTGCATAGAAGCTCTCAAGGAAAATGATCCCGTTTCGTTTTTACAAGTAAGCGCCGGATGTATTCTTCATGATTTGTTCATTAGGGTGATCGTACACGCTCGCGTGTATGCGCACTTGGTACATCTGATACTATACTCGTATACTCATGCTGGTTGTTTTCCGATAACCCGTATGTACAACATATTATAGTATGTTCAGTGCATGTGGTATACTAATTAGACATTGGTTTTTTTTATCTCCGTCTCTCTATCTCTTTTCTCTTTCTATTTAGGTCGGGTCAATGTTAATAGCCAGAGTTTCCAATACAGACCTGACCTGGCATAAGGACGTGTTACCGTCTCCTCGATCGTATCACCAGCTGGATTTGACCCTGGACGATAATACTGTGTTGAAAGCGATCGAACATATGAACTTTATACAAATGAAAAGTACGTATTTTATGTGTATTATAACTGCGCTATTATAAACGAGCACATAATTTACATTCATTTTTATATAAATATAAGCTATACAGTGGGTGTTATACGGGTAACTGATTAAACTCACATTTGTTTTTTTTTTATAAATATACGTATATGGAATATAATAAATGTGTGTTTTACATTGCTATTTTTTTTTTTTTTTTACTAAACGCTATTATACTAAATAAAATTATCGTTTTTTTCCTGCTTGCACTTATCTTATAAAAGCAATCGGGAACAGGGAAGATATGAAAGCTACAGGTATAATATATTTATATATTTTTTTTTCTATTGAGAGAATTTACTGAAATAAGTGTTTTCTTCTTCTTAATATAATGATAAATGCATGCGAAAATAACAATGTGTATAACGTTGTGTGCATTCTTTGTGCCGCCTATTTATCATACATTCTCGGTCATTTAACTATACTTGCACGTCTAATGCGTTTTTTTATCGATATTTTTAGCTCCGAGTGCTGCTTTGATCATCACCGAAGAGTGTAGTGCCGAAAACAATAGTGTCACAATCGCATGGCAACCGCCGGCTTCTTCGTACATCGAAGGTTACGTGTTGGAACTGGACGACGGAAACGGCGGAGATTTCAGGGTTGGTGTACTCTTATAGTGAATTGATTTTCGCGTACATAATGTGTGTTCGGGCTTGGATTAGAAAATTATTATCTTATAGTGTTTACCTACTCGGTTGCAAGTGAAGATTAATGATATATTGTACTCTCTTGTCCGAATATATTTTTAAAACTAAAGAATGTGGGCTTGGCAGAGAGAGAAAAATATTATTTTCTTTTGTCACTTACATAGTATACACTAAAATATTATTATTATTTTTTATTTTTGGTATGCAAATTTAGTATTTTTTTAAATGATAAATCGATTTATCATCATTGAAATAATAGTACGTAATAATAGTTTTTATACGATAGACAAAGCTATTTACGAGCTGTGTTCGATAGAATTGTTTGGTGGCGAGAGAGTAACAGTTATGTTTATATACAATATTTATATGATAACAGCGAGGTATTCAGTTTTTCGTTTTTCATCGGAAATTGTGTACATTAGACGTTAAAATATTTAATAGATTTTTTTTTTGATTTAAAATGTTTGGACACAGTGTAAACGTAGAATCTGTTAATGAATAAAAAAAATTTTTTTGATAGACTTAAGTTCACAAAACGTAATGAATAACTTTACGTATAATTCGTGAATTTTATCGATAATAAAAAATAATAACGCGAATATTACAAGTATTTTATGTAACGATTTTGGCTAAAAAAAAAAAAAAAAAAAAAAAAAAAAAATATATACACTAATAAATAATAATAATGTACTAAGCACTTATGTAAAAAAAAATATTAGGTTTAATATTAACCTTTTGTGTTTATAAAATCAATAATCAAGTTTATAATATCAATATGATATCGCCAAAATAAATAAAAATATAATAAAACATTGCTATGAATAACTTTAACATGACTGGCAGACCAACCATCCATTATTCTATTTTCATTATCTTATAGATAATACTATATATTATATATAGTTTAAACATATTGTGTCATTAAGAGAACAGAAAAAAAATTCAATATTTATTATTATATTGATACAATGAATAATTCGTGAAAAAAACTGTATTCTCGTTAAATTACAGTTTATTGAATCATAAAATGATTTTAAATGTCTTTGAAAAATGTTTTCTTATAATGAATGAATCATTTCAATGAAGTATGCATAAAAAAAGGTTTTAAAGGCAGTCATTATTTCTATTGTACAAAAATGTTGACTTAAAAAAAAATTCACATTTTAAACTGAATATTATTACATATTAACATATCAAATTTGACTACATATAAAATAAAAGTCAAATTTTGAATTAATAGCAAAGTATTATGTATTTGGTTTCTTCCTTGTGTAACTTTCTACTTGAGTATTAATTTTTTTTCTCTATGCATCCGAATTCACAAACCCAAATCGTATTATAATAGAATTTAAATTGGACAGTCGTAAATGTCGACGTATTAGGTATTGAAAATAAGCGAATGTAAAATAACTGGGAATCTTTGAATATATATACGTAAGTTAATTGACTATTGATGTATTATAAGGTCGTGAAATACATTCGTAAATTCAAAAAGGACATTTATTTATTTATAAACGAATATTTGGCATAATTTTGAGTTTGTAGCATATTTTCTATTAATTATGACGGCAGTAAATTTTTTTGTTTTTCTAAATCACTATAAAATACTTCTTAAAAATAATTCTTCGGCAAAAATGTATTACGAAGGATAAAATATATGTTTCCGGCTAAACTGGACTTTTTTAGAATTATCAGTAAAAAAATCAGTAGATATATTTTATACACTAGACTATTAAGGTATTAATCAATAATAATCATTTATTATTATTTACTAAACCTCGAAATGAATCTTGAAGGCTTATTTTTTTTATTTATTGTTATTATTCACCAAACTGACCTTTTGTTTTAAAACCATGGCATTGGAAAACGAGTTCGATTGTATTGATTGCTTATTATTTTTGAAGATAATACTTCGCTTATTGCATTGTATTATTTATTTTTACATAAAAAAACAATAAACGACGAATGATTTTACATTGAGATGGCAAGTGATTTTACTGTGATTTGATTAACTATACTATTTTTTAAGTAAGTATGTATTTTATTTGTCTTGGTAATAAAACGAAACATAGTAGATTATAAAGTTATTTGCTATTACATTAGCTTTCATTTATAATATGATTCATATTAATGTTTCAATCGCATTACGGTATTATTAATAGTTTTATAAAAATTATATTTGTTTTAAAATAATTGGGAAATGTAGAATACTCTAACAAAAAAAAAAAAAAAAAAAACAATCATTTAATTTTATATTACACTTTAAATTAATATTTTCAACCAGATGGTACATACTTTTTTAGTGTTAAATATTTTGATTGTAATGCATTGTTTATTATTTTTACTATTGAGAACACCAAACACAATATTGATTGCTTCCCCATTTAATGCAAGTGGTGTATGGGTATGATGTAAAACTTTTCGAATTTTTATCGTAACTTTCGATTAATCCTGAGGTCTTGGACTTGTTGTATTTTATAGACGTGATATAATTTAAAAAATCATTACATCAACTGTAATTGGGTTAATAATATTTTCAATTTCTAGGATATATATATATACAGAGATGTCTTTTAGTTTATTTTTTTCTACAATTGTACTTTAAAATAATTTATGTCGAGAATATCCTTAGTATTCTTGTCGTTATTAAAAAAATGAAGTGACATTTTATTTTATTTTTCTCTTACGTTTCTAGGAGGTGTATTGCGGTATAGAGACCATTTGCACTGTTGATGGATTGCACTTCAATTGCACATACAACGCCCGAGTAAAAGCGTTCAATAGTGCTGGTGAAGGAGAGTACAGCGAAATTATCGGGTTGCAAACTTCCGAAGGTACGTACATTATTATTATAATACGTATGTAGTGAATCCGATCGATCAAATGACGTGAGTATTTACGTAATATGGTGCCACGTAAAGTTAATATCCATTAGCAGTGAGTAAGTGGAAAGAAAACTCGTTTTTACTTCCGGTCTTTAAGGGAGGAAAAATAAAAAAAATCGAACTTGAAATATATATATGCATACGGCTGTAATACAGAGTAATAATTATTGTTATTGTTTTTGCAGTTGCATGGTTTGCTTTTGACCCATGCCTTAGCTCACCGGAACTTTGCTTCACGCCTGATAACCTGACGGTGACTTGCGAGGGATTCGAACACCGCGTGGCTCTGGGCAGCGTAGGATTCTCTAGGGGCGTGCATTACTGGGAATTCACGGTGGACCGGTTTGACGCGGACACCGATCCCAGTTTCGGAGTGGCTAGGCTGGACGTATCCAAAGAAGAAATGCTTGGTACAGATCTTAAACTACTCTAGCGTTTAGTCTTCTTGTTTTTCTTGTTGCTTTCATTTTTCTCACTTCGTTTCTCAGGCAAAGACGAATTCGGTTGGAGCATGTATATCGACAAGCAGAGGTCCTGGTTTATGCACTGCCGCAATCACGAGCAGCGGTGCGAAGGCGGCATCCAGGTGGGCTCCACGGTCGGCGTGCTTTTGGACCTGAATAAACACCAACTGTCGTTTTTCGTCAATGACGAACCACAAGTATACAAGCGCTTACGTTCTGCTTCCGAGCCAACTCTAGCCCGTAAGGGTGATGACGTGGTGATCTGTCCAATATTGGTGGTGGTAATGATTAAATTTCAAGGAGAGGCGTTCAATCCCCTCCCGTTAATCTATACTTTAATCAATGTTTTCTAACTTTTATGCTAAGGTGGCCCATATATGTCCTATATGTTTTGTAGACGACCCTAAAAAAAAAAATACCCATAATGCTTTTTAATATAATAACATTACTAATAATTTTATTATAAGAAATATTATTTACATTGACGCAATACTGCAAAACTGATTTCTTATATCTTCTTCTCCTTCTTTAGTTTCGGCCCTTAAGACCATCCTGAAAACGATAAACTTTGCCACCTATCCCTGTCCTCCGCTACTTCTATCCATTTGACACCAGGCTCTATCCTTTTCACTTCTCTTTTCACACCATCTTCCTATCTCAGCCTAGGTCTACCTAGTGGTCTTTTTCCTATAGGGTCTTCTTCGATCACCCGTTTTACCAAAGTACCCTGTTTGCGCCAAGCATGTCCTGCCCAACTTAGTTTTCGTTTGGCAATCTCCCTAACTATACTCGGCCTCTGAAAAAGTCTTTGAAGTTACACATTATGAAGTTTTCTCCATTCATTAGATTATCTATCGAATATGAGGCCGACAATTTTCCGTAGAACTTTTCTTTCGAATATCATTAATCTTGATTCTTCTGTTTTTCTCAACGCTCATGTTTCCGAGCTGTATAGAATAATTGGTCTTAGTAGAGTCATGTACATTTTGATTTTTAGGTTTTTGGATTAGACCTTCGATTTCATAACTTTTTCAAGACCATAATGTCCTCTATTCGTTAGTTGTATTCTTGTTGACACCTCTGTCTTGATGTCGTTATCCTGCATTATCATCGACCCTAGATACTTAAATTGTGACACTCTTTTGAACTTGAGCTCTTCAATTTTGATGTATTGTTCTAGACCGCTATTTATATTTCTTCGGCTAGCCACTAGGTACTCTGTTTTTTCCTCATTGACGGTTAGGCTCACTTTTTTTGTCGTATTTATTAGTTTGTTTCCTAATCTCTTTATCATATGATATCTAG
The DNA here is from genome assembly GCF_003268045.1 of Sipha flava. Taxonomy (NCBI): domain Eukaryota; kingdom Metazoa; phylum Arthropoda; class Insecta; order Hemiptera; family Aphididae; genus Sipha; species Sipha flava. Next base: position 123,881 of record NW_020273323.1, read on the forward strand.
ATCTTCACCAAGGAGAGCGATATCATCCTTATATGTTAGCATTCCAATTGTGATCTGTTCTAATATAACTCCCTCTGAAATGTTCATCTTGCGTATTACTCTCCAGTACTAAATTAAACAGCACTGGAGACAGAGCACACTTTTCCTTGCTGAAGTCCTGTAGTTACTCTTGTAGGTTGTGATGTTACGTTACCTATCTTGACCTGTATATTAGTATGATTGAGACTTGCTCCAATGAGATTAATAATTTTCTTGGGGAATTTGTAATCTTTTCAGAATGTTTAAAAGACTTTCTCTATGGATAGAGTCGTATGCCTTTCTAAAATCCACAAATAATATGTGTACAGCCTTGTCGAATTCTAAGCGTTTTTGGATAATTTGTCTTAGAATGAAAATTTGGTCAGTTGTGGATCTATTGGGCCTAAACCCACCTTGATAGTCACCTATTATATTTTCAGCTTTGGGTACTACTCTGTCTAGTAAACAATATGTTAAGACTTTATATGTTGTATCTAATAAAGCATTACCTCTGTAATTACTGCATTTTTGCGGGTCTCCTTTTTTATAAATAAGACAAATTCAATATTCACCCCAGTCTTTCGTGAGATGTTCCTCAGACCATATATTTTCGATGATATCATGTATTCTATTTATTGCTACCTTATCCAGATTTTTTAGAATTTCTCCTTGAATTCCATCTTCTCCTGGTGTTTTATTGTTTTTTAGTCTATTTAATTGATTTACTATTTCTATTCTACTAGGAGGTGGGCATTCAATGTCGTTAGAGTCTGATGTTATCCTAGTAAATGTTTTAGATGGGTTCTCACAGTTGGTCAAAATACTTTCTCCATTTTTCTAGAACCTTGTCTTGTTCCGTAATTATAGAGTCATCGTCATTTTTTAATAATCTTTCATGTTTTTTGTACACACCCCTAATTGAATTAATCTTCTGATATAGTTCACGAGTTTTGTTAACTCTGTGGTTGGTCTCGGCTTCCCATAATATGTCTTTCGTGAATTTACGTTTTTCGAATCTAAATATGTTATTTGCCTCTTTTTGGCGTTCTTTATAAGTAGTTTCTTTCTCTCTATTGAAGGGGTCATTGATCCATTATAATCTAGCTTCTTTCCTTCTGTTAAGTGCCTCCTCACAAGAAGTGTTAAACCAAGGTTTCTTCACTTTCTTTTGTTTACCTATCGTTGTATCTGTAACAACTTTTAAGGTTTCCTTAATTGACTTCCATTTGCAATCTATCGTATCTAATTGATTAATGTGTAAGTTAGACATTGCTTCATCCATCCGTTGTTTGAAAAATTCACATACAGTATTGTCTTTAAATTTATTTACTTCATATCTGTCCACAATTGCACCTTTTTTAACTGCCAATTTTTTAAGTTTCACGTTTAGCTTTCCTTTTACCAGGTAGTGGTCCGAATCACAGTCAGCTCCTCTGACTGTTTTGACATCGTGTATACAGTTTTTAAACTTTGTGTTAATCATGACATGGTCTATTTGATTGGTATATCTACCATTAGGCGCTTTCCAAGTTCCCTTGTAGATATCTTTGCGTAGAAATATTGTACTTTTCACAACAAGTCCACCACCACTTGCAAAGTCAATAAGTCTAAGTCCGTTTTCACTAGTTATGTCATGCATGCTATGATTACCAATGGTTGCTCTGAATATGTTTTCCTTTCCCAATTTGGCATTAAAATCGCCTAAGACTATCCTAATTCTATTACCAGAGGTTTCATTTTGGATTTGTTCCAGATTCTCATAAAATTCGTTCTTTTCCTCTGGTGCTTTTTCCTCCGTAGGTGCGTGTCCATTCAGAAAAGTGATATCAAAATATTGTCATTTAATTTTCAATGTTGATATCCTAGGGTTAGTACTTTTAAATTCTGTTACCAAAGAGACTATACACTATACTTTTGTGTACTGCAAAACCCGTTCTAAATTGTCTTCGATCATTACATTCTCCGTAGAATATAGTCGTGTCTTAAAGATCCAAGGTACCTTTGTCGTTCCATTTAATCTCTTGCAAGGCTACCACTCCTAAATTATATCTCTTGATTTCTTTGACTAAGTATTGTGCTGCTCCAGGTTTAAAAAGTGTGTGAATGTTCCAAGTTCCAAAAGATAAGCCAGATTTCCGTTTTCCCGTCTTGTTTTCCATAGCTCCACATGTCCGAGGCAAGTTTATTGTTGTATCCTGAACAAGGTTTTTTTCACATGGAAGGGTTGTTAGCCCTGCGCATAACCCCCAACCTGGAGGATCAGACTACCACAACGACTCAAGGTCATGGTAGGGCTATTGCAGTGCACTTGGGAGCGCCACTTTCCCTACGCCGGGCACTGATTTCTTATATATGTATAATAATATTTTGATAACTAAAATATTTTTCTTGTCATTAGTTTACGAAGTTCGACCCATCAACAATATTTTGCTATCCATTGTTGGGTCGTGACTCATGGTTGGAAAATGCTACCTCAAATGAAAGCATCGGGTGATGGCTCTGTTAACATTGTTAGAACAATCAAGGAGGGCAATCAACCCCTCTAAAATCCGCCACTGACCGCTATTCTGTGTTAAAATACTATTTAAATTAAAGTTACAAACCAAGCTAAGAATTTAGGATAATATTCATATGTTCTTCGTGTACTTCAAATTAATAATGTCAGTTTGCCCATGTTGGAAAATGATCAGGTCGATTATACGAGTTGGCCGGAGCGGAATTAAGTTATACACTTCATAGTTATGATAACCATTTTTCTGTTCTTACAGGGTCCGGTGGCTTTCAACGGTCTGTATGGTGTCTTTTACCCTGCAGTTAGCGTGAACCGAGGCGTCGCAGTAACGTTACACACAGCTCTTGATGCTCCTAGTGATGTGGACGACTGTTAAAACATTTGCGTTTTTATTTTTCTATTTTGGCGCACAAATTACAAATATAAAAAAAATGAACATGATTTTCACATTCTCCGATTAAAAGTTTTTTTTCTTTTTATTATATTCTTTTTTTATATTAATAATCTTAAGAGTATTTTTTATTTAAAGTTTCTATTCAAAGTTATGCGAGTCTAATATTTTATATTTGTACTTATATTAATGTAAATGTATATAATGATTGTGTGTGTGTATGTGTAGTAATTGTTTATTTTTGCTAATTATCTCTTTCTCAAAAGTACATCAGGGAAAGTGGAGTAAATCACTTGTACTTAGTATGTCTTGTGCAACGCGTGTAGGTTTCTTTTCAAACTCCTGAAATTAACTACTGTATTTTTTATTTTCAATTACTTACAATTTGTTAGAACATAATATTATGTTACTATTTTATAATAGTGTTTGAGTATTTAGATTTTATGTATGAAAGGGAGATGGATGATTTACAGTCATAATTTTTTTTTTTACTATTTTATGATTACACTTTTGACTATATTAATGTACAGACCCCTAGTCTTGTTTATATGATTATGTATTTTTTAATCTGTGGATATATCAATACAAAATATTGTTCTTTATTTTACATTGTATACATAATCATAGGTTTTTAATCTTATGTTATACAATAGCATATATAGTGTGTATATTTAATAAGGAAATATTGTATACATTTTTATTCATTTATTTTTATGTTAGTAGTAGTTCATTATATTATGGTTCATTCAATGTATTGTTGTTGAAAAAATTCCATTGGCAAAATAAGAAGCCTTGGGTTTCTTTGAAACATCAATTTAATACATATTTTGAATGATCTATGCATACATTGTAACCATAGCAAAACGCACTAAGTTAAGTTATTTTTAATTTTTTACATCTAGTCAAATAAATATAGATTTCATATGATTTCTCATAAAGACTGAAGGATACTTGACTAAATATAATTAATAATGGATCCGACGTTAATGTTTGTGATCTTAATGAATATTTTATTAGGATAGTATTATCAAATTAATAATAACCAACAGACTGAGTTATTATCAATTCAAATGTTTTAGACCACAGCTCTGTTTCTGCTTTGTTTTTTTTTAATGCTCTATACACACAATAGAAAATTTCATTTTCTATTGCGTGTATAGAGAATTATATCATCTTGGTCAGTGTTTGATAGAATAGTGGAGGTTCTATAGTTTACATAGCTGTAATGCCGATTTTTATTCTTTTATTAATTGTGTCCACTATTATATCTCTCGAATAGAATTCATTTAACCTATAAATAATTCAAAATGCTTCTAATCGAGTGTAGTGAAAATAATAAATTATGTTATATATATATGATATGTATATAACTACCATTGAATCATGTTAATTGATTATTTTCCTATAGAATCTACTCACATTCCTCCAACCTGCGCTTCGATTTTGATACCTTACTTTGTATTTCTTATCATATGTATACATATTATTATATATATCTTTACTTTTAATGTTTTATGTTTATATAAAAATTCTATTTAATATAATGTATTATACATACACCACATACATTTTATGACAACAGTATAATCTATGGTTGTAAATGTAATATGATTTATTTGTAATAATTAGTTTTTAAGTTTTGGAAGTGGAAAATTTTTTTCTATTGTCTTTAATACTGCATACAGTATACCTACTATAAATTATGGTCAAAATAAATATGATACTTTGAATTGTACAACATGGTGTTGTATTGATTTTTTAAATCCTTTTAGTATAAAATATATATTTTGCATCCATTGAAAATGCATCTATGTAATGAGAATCTCTGTAAATAAAAATATATGTAAGGTTCTACAGTGCTCGTGGTCTAACTGTTACACATGTTTCAATATAATGTTTTCAATTTGAATCTAATGGTCCATTACTTTATTGTTGGTTTTCGAATTTTGAGAATTTTTGTGTTCATATCGTGTATTAAGTCAAAAAAAAAAAAAAAAAAAATTAACAAAACACATTTCAAAAATAATATTTAAAATGTTAGTTAAGTATTAACCACAGAGGTGTCTGTAAAGTAATCGGTATATTTTCCAACAATATAAAATAAGAGTTTCAGCCTTACATTTGTTTCTTTAACATTAACATTTTTGATGTTTGTGTTTCATTATATGTATTGCCTACATATAACTAGGGTTCAGGACTCATTTTACACAAATTGTAGAAAATATGTATGCATATATGCACTTAAAATAACTGAAATATATGCAAAAATAAACCAAATTAAGTTTTTTAGAATAGCAATTAAATTTTTTTTTAATTTGCTTTATTGAACTTTAAATATTTGACAATTTTTTTTATTTAGTAAATTTTTTAACAGTAACTCTAAGTTTAATCCATAATACTACTCTGTATGATCGACATTACTTTTTTCTTCTTCTAAAATGAAAAAAAGGTAAAAATAATTGCATGTTTACCTGCAAAGTTGGACTGTAAAATTAGATATTTTCTAATATTATCACATTTAAATGCACGGTGATTTTTGGTCAGCATATTTTATAAATTAAAAATGAACGGTTATATTTAAAATATACCAAGTCATTTAATTTTAAATTTTTGGGTGAAACTTCGAAACTCTTGATCTTCAGATAACATATTGAAAATTTTAATTATTATTGATTTGTAACACATTTTTTTTGACACAGTTTCAATTTTTATATTTACCCTTTTTTCCTGTACACCACGGCAATACATTTTTCAGTATTTTATTGCCACGACCATTTAATACAATATATTTTTTCTATTATATATATATAATATTAATTTACAAATAAATAGAGCTAGGTATACACTGAAACAATTAGGCATTTCCTTGGTTTTGACGTCCAATGTTGATGACTCATTTTATGATTCGGTATTAAATATTAAGTATTAAGTATCAACTGACATATAATGGTAAGAATAAAAAAAGGAATGTTAATTATTAGAATAAATTCACATAAAACTTAAAAATGAGTAAATAAGCATTAAATAACAATTAAATTGTAAATGTGTCTAGTTTGCATTTTTGCAAAATTGTAATTTTAAAACCAATATTTTATCTTTTTTTTTTAAATATTTCCTTTATATATATGTATTGAATCTATAAATAGCTAAGTCATATAGGCTAAATATTTTTGATGTCGAAGCCTTAATAAAAAAATTTAAAAAAATGTATGTGATGATACGAAATTTCACTGGGAATGGTGGGTTTTAGTAAACATTATCTTAATTAGTGTTTCTAAAATATACATGTACATGTGTAAGATACCTCTTTTACTACTTATATATTTGAACATTAATTTTCAATTATTTAAAAAATGTATTATCATCACCTCATCGTTCGTATAATATAAATTCTTATTCTGTAGTAAGCACATTTAACTTTAAAGTGCCTTATAAAGCAATAATTTTTTTTTAATCCGTAGATTGGTTGAATGATGAAATATTTCTCCATTTTTTTCTAACCATTTTGATTTCCTTCAATCAGGTCGATCTTGACAATTAAAATACTTCTTTTTTTGTAAATTTGTATATTTTTGTTCAACACACTAGGTAATATTAAAATTAGATTAATAACAATTAACAAAAAAAAATATATAGTAGTAAATAATTGTGAAATACAACATTTAATACACATTTATACACTGAGTAGTACATAATCTAATGGATATTTGTCTAACTGATCATAATTTATCGTATAATTGAATCATATACAAGAATACAATAGTATTATGAAAATAACAATTGTTTCAAATAAAGAATAAAAAAATAATTTCTAGCATAAGCATAGATTCTAAAGTTATATTTTTGTTTAGAGAATTATTATTGACGATTTCCTTAATACATTAACTTCCTTACATTGTAATTTTCAGTGTTTATATATTAATTTTCTTTTGTCCATTTTTAAAAATGTATTTTTCCAACTTAGTAATTTATAAATAAAGTGATACGTTATTCAATATTTATTACTATGTATCTATATATTATATATAAATATATATTATAATAAGTATATAATACTTAACTTTTTTTTTCGTTCAGGGGCCTCGTTTAAAACATTGGCTCCTGGGCCCTAAAATATCTTAATTCAGGCTTGCAAAAATGTGAATAATAAAATAAATTGTTTAAATCGGTGATCTTAAAATCAATTTATGGGAATTATATGGTATCTTACAATACAAGACTTAATTTTTATGTAAATAGGTATCTACATCACCATGAGCATTTTGACGATTGTAAATTTAGATTAAGTTGGAAACAAAATACCTAGGTTATGTTATGTCACCAACCTTGGTCGTTATTGTTTTTATATTTATAAGCAAGAATCTGTTTTCGCCGCGACGAGGAATCCGGTCTAGCCTTCGGCAGCGACTCTGATGAGGAAATGAGGAATGGTACCGCTGTCATAACGGCCGTTTGGTAACAGCACATTATCAATGTGTATTGTTAAATTTAGTGATAAAAACAACTTTACGCAAAACAAACGTAATGACCAGGACTCGGTAGTTAAAGCATTTACTTATTTTTATGGATTGACTTAAGATGTAATAGAGTGCTATAGAAGTGTATGTCAAGTTATAACACGTACAATTATGAAAGTTTACAATTTTGAAAGTGCTTTTTTTTGCTTTTTTCAGCAATTTTTCAAAAAAATGTTTATTTCCAGTTTTTCTGATTATTTTTGCTTATTTGGCCAGTTTTTTTACGTTTTTATAGTTTTCTCCTACAAAGTTATTTTCGATATAATTAAAATTAAAATTAATTCTCATCTATGTTGTCACATAGTTTATCGTCATCCAAGGCATCGATGTAGGGTTAACAAAGATATTTCAACGCTGAAAATAGAACTGAGTGTCAAACGTCAGAATGATCAAGAACAGAGAGAACAGTTTACATTTTATTTTTCAGAAAAATCCCTTAGAAAATCCATAAAATCCTTAATTCTTGAAAGTGAAGATTTATATTTTAGTGAGAATTTTATAGTTTTTTTTTTTTTTTTTTTAATAAATATTTTTGCTTAATTTAAAAATTTTTAAATGCTTATTTTAGTGCTTATAATGATATTTTTAAGTGCTTATTTTAATGATTTTAAGTGCTATAAGTCCCGAGCCCTGGTAATGACATTTTAAATTGGTTTTAGAATCAAAACAGTTAATTTAAAACGTTTAGCTGACAACTTTTTGGAGATGATTTCATTTGGATTTTATAAATTTCCCTATGTTCAGATCATTGTCGGAAGAAAAAAAAACATTTTTATAAGTTCGTTTCATCAGAACTTCGTTATATTAAGAGTATAAACCAACAAAATTCGTTTTAACGAGATGTAAAAGAAATTTTTAAATGCAAATCAATACATTATAAATATATATATGTATAAATCTTCGTTTAATAATTACATGTTTACATAAATATAAGTAAATATATATCAGAATATGTACTTACATATATAATTAGATATATTTACCTTGTAAGTAAACATTATTACATAAATAAATAACTAATTTTTTAATTATATATACATATTTATATTTTTAAAAATTCAGTATTTTTTTTGTGCATTGTCGCTTGAAATTACCCGGTCAATAGCGTTGTCCAAATTTAAAGTGTTGCATAATGTTACAGTGTTATTGATGTCATATTTCTGCATTTGTATTGTAATTTAAGATAACGTGGAGATCTGATTTTGTTTTACCGAGGATTCCAAAGGGTAATATCAAACTCTAAAATTGTAAAAATTCACTTGCTTTGACCGAAAAAACTTCGTTCTATAAAGTGGACAAAAATAAATTAAATTTTTCGTTATATTACGACATTTTCAAGGGAATTACAGTTCTATTCGTTACATCGAAATTTTTGTTATATTGAGTTTCGTTATATCGTCAATTGGCTGTAATAAGAAAATGACAACGTATTATTATATAAGTAAAATATTGAGTACATATTATACACAGTTGTGACTAGACCAATATTTTTGGAAGTACACAAATTATGAATGACTAATCTTAACCCTGAATCCACACTTTATATTTTATAATAGCATATTGGGGTGGAAAAGTTTCTATACACCCTTTTAGATCTAGCTAAGAAAACGAATATACAAACAAAGGTAAATAACAGATCAATGTAAATTATATACCTTATTACGTTTGACCAATCACGGTGTATATATAGTATAATTAATTAAATAATATTATATTAAACAGAATCTTTTATATTATTTAGAATTATCGAAATACGTTTTAAAAGTGATTAATATATATATTTACCATTCGAATATACTTTTATATTTTTAAGTACTATTTTTGAATGGGTTTGGGTAGTACTTGAAATTATTTTTAAAACGAATTGACATTGTTGTAAATGAAGCCCGAGCAAATCCGAAGCACCAAGGATATAGTTTATTGAGCGTAACGATTGCGACATATTTTTTAATTTTTTGGCACGACTGAACGCATTATTAACATTACGCTATTACAGTATCACAGATTACATTAAAGTTTCATGTAATCTGTGACAGTATTATTCGTAAGACCGTCTGCGAACTAAATTTTGACTTTTTCAGTTCAGATTTCATACATTGAAGTAATCGTATATTCGTGTTGCATCAATGGGCCATAAAATAATGTGCAAACATTTGTGACTTAATTACTTTTACTAATCCCGTTCATATTGCGTTCGCCATTCATTACCTTATATTCCTTCATATTATCGCAAAAAAGCAGATACTCGATCGAGTGGTATATTTACACGTATATTACACGTATACTAATAAAAACGTATAGGTAACTAAATATTGTTATATATTCTCAAAAATGTACGTCTCAGAAGCCGAAATCAGAAATATTAAGAAGCGTAAGAAAGCTTCAAGGACCGATGTGGCACAATGGTTATAAAGATATATTTATGACACAATCAGTGATTGAGGCCGAGGCGAAAGCATTTGACAGGACAAGTAACAGGTATGCACTATTTTGACTGTGGTGTTTGAGCTGCATCCGCTAAATGACCTGCGGGGCAGCTGTGACTGCAATTTATTTTATATTTTTTTCCAAGAAGTGCCTCAAACACATTGTAAAAACCATTGAAAGTCTCAATGCTTGAACAAAAAAAAAAAAAAAAAAAAAAAAATTATATTCGTCTCGACATTAAGTTGATACAATTCTGTTACAGATTTGATATGGATAACGTCGTGATGAAAACTAATATATTCTCTTGAGAATTATTATAGACTATGTCTTAATATTAGGACGTGTCACAACTTCTAGCATGTTTTGTTTACAAATTAGTATCCGTGTGCTTTTCACTGAGGAATTAAATCGACTAAATCAACGAAGATGATTAAACGCGTGTGTTGTTGCAATATTCTCAATTTACTCTTACGACACCACGCCCGTGCGAAACCTCAAATATTTGTGGTGGCCCTAGACCAGTGGTTCTCAACCTTTTTTATTCCACTCCCCCCCTTGTAAATTTTCAAAAATCTCATGTCCTCTTCTCTTAAATTAGAAATAAGATGACCTTTTTTTAGTAAGCCATACAAAGAAAATTTTGCAAAATAACTATATATATTATATTATATAATACAACTAATGACATTTTTTTTTATCATAATTTTAAAAATAAAATACAAATCAACTTTATAATTAATACATTTTTGTATACAATTTTATAAATAATAATTAAATATGACGGTAAAATTAATTCAATGCGAAATTTGAGTTAGTTTTTTTCTTACCAAGTCCATAATCCGTGGGAATACATTTGATAACGCGCAACGCGTATCATTTTCTATATCCAACAGATTTCTTTGCTTGCTTTTTATTATCAAAAGCGTCGAAAAGCCTAACTCACAGGGATACGTCGATACAAATGGGATTAATGCTCGGAAAAAAAAAAAATTCTTGTTATATCATCAAAAATATATTCCCCCCGTTCAGTATCTAAATTCCTCTCCGGTTGGGAACTACTGCCCTAGATCCTTTTATAGGAGAAGGGGGAGGCGAACCTTATACATGTATTCAGATTTATGTATTTTCCTAGTGTGATATACATAATAAGTAATGGACATTTGAAGAAAAAAGACCATGACTGCTCCATTCACCCCATCCACCCTAGGATGCCCCTGTACAACATTTATATTTATAGCATTTATATAAGCAATGTTATTGAAAATGTATTTATTACATGGATTATGCTAACATTATGTAAGCGTATGAGGAATTCTTTATTCTTTTTTTTCTACGTAAACGCGGTGGCAATAGATCCATGTTTCGAACCGACGTCACTGCTTCTGTTTTATTTTTATGAAATCGAAAATATGTGGTTAGTATAGAAAAATATTCAAAATCCATTAGAATAAAATAATATTCATTGTCATTATCGAGATAATTCGAATAAATTCCTTAGATATTTTGTTAACTGTGAAAATACGTGCTATAAGATATGATGATATGATATGAAAAGGATGATCAGGTATCATCCTTTTTTAAAAGATTCTGTTTTAATATTAATTATTTTAATTCATATTTTTTTATGTTTTAAATAATAATAATTTAATATTTTAATATGAGTATATGCACGATTAGTGATTAAGGAACAATATTGTTGGTGAGTTATTTTCTTAGATTCGCTGTCATAATCATGAAACTCTTTAACCAACGACCGAAGTTTATAAACATTTTTAGGAATTGCAACATTATTTATGTACACATAATATACACATATTTTAGAAATTTGATATGGAAAATCCCGTTTTTTCCATCATTCTATCGTCGGCTTTTCAGTCTCGTCGTTCATGGGTAATACGACCACTCGAGTCTTAACGTTTTCTCACGATCGAGTAGATGCAGATGGAAGGTGGTGGGAGGGATGGGTTAGGGTAAAGCAAAAATTGAATATATTTAATATTATTATAATACGCATTTTTCTCTCCATTCAATATGAAGTCATTTAATTGTTATCCGAAACCATTGTCTATCGCCGGTGGCGTATGCAGATGCGCAAATTGTTCTATGAGTGTGTATCGCGCGAGCGCGTTCTTTTTTTTTTAATAATAATAGTCGCTGTACGCGACCCCTGTTTATCCACGCGGCATATCGACGCGTGATATCGCTGACTTGACGGCAACTCGCAACGGTGCCCTAGATACGGGGAGCACACACTCGATCGTTACGTAATATAGCACGCGAACGACTATTCGTATTCAGTGTTGAGCCCATAAATGATTTTTTATCTAGAATAAAAAATCTAAAGGATAAGAAATAATCGTAATATATATACATAAAAAGCAGATACATTTTTTTGAAAAAACAATGATTTTGTTGGTTGAGTTGTCAAAAAAAAAAAAATTAATTATCAGGCTTATTTGGAATAAAACATTTTGTACTTGTTTGAGGCGTTTTAATTGTGTTAATTGTGTTATTGTTTAAGTGTTTTATTTGTTTAGGATTAAAAAAATCACGTAAACATTCGACAATACCATATTTATTTCTGAACCGCATTTCAGTGTTAACATTTTCCATGCTAATACATGGATGTGCAATAGGTTGATTCGTTTGGCCGTTCAGTATGTCATGATGTTTTATTATTGTATAATATAAAATTAACGTATAGAAAACTACTCCACGTGGATCAAAGGATTTATTTTCAAGGAGATAATTTTTTACGAAGATTGTTAATTGTTTTCCATTACCTAAAAAAATATTATTGTCGATATTATATGGTAATTATCAGTGGTGCTTCAAACGTATTTTTCAGGTGTAGCAAGATATTATTATACCCACCCACACCCCAAAAAAATTTAATAATTTAATAATTTTTTTTTTGTTTCATTATTTGTTAATATTATAGATATTATAAAAATAATACCACAGATTTAATATGAAACATGGGTAATAGAATATTATCATTGTTAATATTAACAATAATAATAATTATTATGTCTAAAGCTTATTATTTTAACCACGAAGCACTAAAAATCTCGGAAACTTGAAAATAGAAATCTCGGTTGATCGTTGCATTTCAAAAATCGCAAGGACATCCCCAGACGACATTGACTGCCACCGTAGGCACACCAATGGTCATCCGTTCTTCATACCAAAGTATTTGTGGTACCAATGCAATTATTTTTTTGAGAAATCCAACATAATTTGTCTGTAAACTGACGATCGTTAAGAGTTCTCCACACGAAAATAATGACGAAAGCGATTAACAGTATTTGCAATTATTCGCCAACAAATATATAATGAAATAAAAAATAATATATATGTCACGACGAATTTATGAAATTGCTGATTTCATGAAATCAACAACGTTGTCGCCGAATACGTGTAATCGGCAATTTGGCTACCAAATTCACGAAATCAGTAAATTTTGATTGCCGATTTCGTGAATTCGGTAACACATTATTATGATATAATTACAAATAGTAGCTTATGGCAGTAATTAAAAATTTACTCCCTCTTTTAAAAGTTGGTGATAATATACTGGTGTCAATCCCGTTTGTGAATCGAGGGCGAGGTGATGCAGCCAACCTTCTTGCAGTTATCATAGAAGAAAAAGATAACAAATTTCATATCGGGAATAAAGAACGGATTTTAAGCACATGGCTGGAGCGGAACAGTTTGATAGCCACCAAATACTGTTCCCTGATTACTGCAGACGTTTAACAAAATGAATATTCATTACGGGAACTTTTTAGATTGGGGTCAATTGGGACCGGACAAGGCTATTGATTGGCTATATATTGACGTTGTACTTGTACGAATTGCACATGTAAAAATAAATTTGACGTGTCACCCAGGCCATACTTGCTAAAATATTTAAATATAATACAATTTTTTTTTTTTGATAAAATTTTTTTACACATTAAAATGTATTTATTATTTTATTATATTTCCAGCGTTCTATACATTTATTTAAATAAAATTATGCTTTAAAATTTTTTAAGAAGGGTCTTGCTGATTTCATGAAATCGGCAATTTCATAAATACGGCGTAATATATATAGTTCATACCACACCGTAATAAGTAAAAAATCATTTTTTCTTAACATTTTAAATGTATAATAATGCTGACACTTAGGCTGTATAACAAAAGCAGCGGTACAGATAGAGCGCATACGGAAAAAAGGGGTTAGTATACACAAGAGTAACTCGTGGTTACTTGTCGGCCATGAGCCGAATCGGTATATAGTCCTTTTACGGTGCATGTAGCTAACCGCGAGTAACCTATATGAAATACGACTTAAGTGTCCAGTCTATGCAATGAAAAGTTTGAAGCCAGTCGCAGTACAATGTCTTACACGGACAGTTATCATCGTTAGAGTCTTCTTGAATTCCAATACGTAATCGATGTACCGGTAAACGTTTAGCGAGTGAAAAATTCAACATGTTATCGGAAGCGTGTAACGGCTTCCCGCCCTTTATATGTACAACCACTAATTCACGTGGTTTTTTTCTCCCTTCCGGTCTTATAAAGTGTAAGTTTCGCCGCGCCGTCACGAATTATCCTGCGTATTACTGCGGCACGGAGGTGCTTATATACGGAAACGAAATGCACAAAAGCACGGTGTCTCGTTACAAAACGCGTTAAAATATATTATAAAATATCGGGAGGGGGAAAAAAAACCGTACACGTGCAACTAATCGTCCATCACGCTCCTGATAGACCGACGGGAGCGGTTTCATTTCTTCTTGTTGGTCTTTTTGTGCTTGGACGCGTTCAGTTGCTTGCGGTGGCGGCTGCGGAGCTTTGTCGTTCGTTGCGGCAGCATCCGGTTGTCCGAGTAGTCGAAGTACACTAGGAAGTTGGATACGCACACGCAATGCTCCTCCGACGACGAATCGCCATCGTCCCCGTTCTCGCGTACCGCCACCTTCGCTACCGGGGGCCGCGGGTTGCACGTGGTGCACGTTCTTCGTCTGCACGCGGTGCTCGGCACGTACAAGAACTTCTCCGGCAACGTGACCACCGCTATGTTCAGCGGTCCCGGATGACTCGCAGCCTCGGTTGCCGGCGGGTCCGCCACGATCGCCCGACAGTCCGTGGCCCGGGATACCGAGCTCAACGTCGTGTCACCGCTGCCTTCGACCGCGTTTTCGCTTGGCGCCCCGTCCGCATGCTGGACGTCCGATCGGTACTGGTTCTCCAACTCTCCGTCACCGATGTGGCAACTGTCCCCGAAATATATTGGCACCGTACGATCGTCGGCGCACCGGTCAATGTTCATCGCTGCGAAACTGTACGCTCTGTCTACGCGGAAACCACTCGAAACCGATGCGTTGAAACCGGCATCGGTTTTAAACGTAGCAGGTGTAACCGAGACGACAACGCGCATCGATATTGATTACGATTAATTCGTATTCGCTCTTCGATACGGTCGCCGTAGGGATTCGCAACCAATCGATTACCATCATCAGTGACGGCTGTGTGCGTGTTTCACGTGTTGTTACCCAACACTCGTTCTCACCGGAATAACGTACATTATTGATTAGTGTTTTACATGGTATTAATTATGAACGCAACGAGCTGACCGTTTCGTTGTGATGGTGATCACTAAATCTTTTCCGGTTTTCGACGTCCTTGTCCCTAAGACGACATTATCCTTCTTTTAATGGTGATGTTCAAGTAACGGTTTGATTCTAGGATGGCCGCCACTGGTTGTGATTATACACGTACCTACTACTACTGTAAATATATGCGGAAACGTAATCGATCGAAAATTGCGGTTGTGCGACGATAATGTCATATAACTAACGTTATCATAGATTACGTAAATGTATGTTTTAGATAATGTGTGATATTATGTTCTCTATCGGTCTCTTGCAGCGATGATACACAGATGAACAGCACTCTGTAGTTTCGATCGTATATGGATTAGATAAAATCGCAATTTAATTACAATTTCATGTTATTACTTACTTATTTACATTTTTATTTTTTCATATAATATATATTTCTATTTTATATACTGATAATACTAATAATATATTGAATGAGTAGAGATTAGCTTTTGACGGAAAAGGATTGAGAATTAGTAGAATAAAACAGAGTATATAGAGTATGAATTTGAAGGAAGATACCAATAAGTTGAGGGTAGAGGAGACTAATAATAATATGCGGTAATGTGATAGATGAAATCGAGAACTTTAAATATTTAGGGTCATTTGTAAAAAAAGGGTGGGGGCTTTGGCATTGATGTATAACATAGAATTAAGTGCAGTTGGATGAAATGGAGAGAAGCATCGGACGTTTTTTGTATTTAGAGAATTCCAATGAGACTGAAATGTACATTTTACAGGAGTGTAGTGAGATCAACTATGTTATGTTCAGAATGATGGGTAGTTGACAGGAGAATAAAACAGAGTATGAGTATTGCGGAAAAAAGAATGCATAGACTGATAAGTGGAGTGACAAGAAAAGATAGAATAAAGAACGAATATGTGATAGGTAGTATTGGTGTAGAGTCTACAGTGGACAAGACGAGAGAAAATACTCTATGATAGTATTGACATGAGGCGGGAGGAAACAAAAGTAGTAAGAGTGGTTATGAAAATGAATGTTGAAGGGAAAAGTGGGAGAGAGACCAAAAAATAGATGGTTGGATATGATCGAGAATGATATGAAGGTTGTTGGTGTGTTCGTAGGGGATAAAGAAAATAGAGGCTAGTGGGGGCTAGGGTAAGGGTGGCCGACCCTAAATAGTTCGGAGAAATACTAAGGAAAAAAAAATATGTACTAGTCAAAACTTCGCTGCACAAAAAGACACAGCTTGCCACAAGTGCCGTCGATTAAAACACTAAAAATTAAAATATATGTATATTAACAATATTTAGATTCAATGAATTACTAGAAATTGTCACAATTTGGTTAACGCAATTGGCATTTATTAAACAGCTGAATATAAAAATATAAAAAAAATGTGAACATAATTAATAATTATCATTTATGAACTATATGAAAAAATTAAAAACTAAGAGAGGTGGGGGGCGATTCCATATAGTAAACAATTAAAAAAAAAAAAAAAAAAAAATGAGCCTTCACTAAATTTTTAACAGATATCCGTCAATTGGTAGACACTTTGGGTATCTAAGCTACTATGTACAATGAATGCTTACTATTTTTCCTGATGAAATTACCAAATCCTGCAGTAATCAAATTAGTATAACGTATTACATTATACCGAGTACCTCAATATCCTTTAATACACTTCTGACCATTTATACAAGAAAATAGCGGTACGCATACGAGAGCACTTTAGAAAAACGCTCGCACGTGTCAAGTATACTTTTAACCTATTTATTAACGATTATCTCGTACTAAAGACCGAAAGAACTTTATTGAACAGCGTCTATAATGAAATAAATTAATTCACAGGGTTTTAACAATACATAATTGTTACTATCTTCAATCTGTGTAACACAATATGACACCGCTTATATTATCGTATACCATGCATCTTTAGGTATATAATGTTGTGTGTATTGTATTCATGTGTAATACAGTCATCGTAAAATACGCTACGTGTGTACATAAATTTTGAAGAAATTATTTTAAACAATAGATTAAGGGTTGTGGAAGAAATGTGAAAAAGATAGTACGAATAGTCGTAGTGTACAATAATATTTTATTGACAATTCTGAGTATTGAAGGTATAATGATTTATGAATGACAAAACGACACTTATGTAACGATAATCTTATCGCATCTATCGCGTTTATCTTTGCAACGATTTTGATAAGTAAAATTGGATTTCGCATTAACGTTATTGCAAAAACATAATATTTAAAATATAATCACGAAAACCCAATGGTAAATCAATGAAAACACCGTTGTAGTACGGAATACTGTGTAGAGGCCAACTGTGAGTAGTTTTGTTACGTACGCCCCTTTATATATTGCTATTATTGCTCATAAATACATATATACGTAACGTACCGATCGTCTTACCAAGTCAGGTTGTCGGGGTGGGTGGGGAGGGAGGAGACACGTAAGAAGAATATTTCGAGCTTGCGCAAATGCAATATAATATTCGTCTGACCGATTTATACGGCGTCCCGCATCAAGAAGAAGATTACCTATTTAGAGAATAAAGACGAATCGATTTCGAACAGTAGTACAATCGGTTAGTACCTACCGTGTTCTGTGCAGCAACGAGTTCATCAGAATGTATGGCCGGGGCGTGGATATGGAACATCCTACCGCAAGCGGCCCGGAACGAACGAAAGGAGAATCGTACACCGTACGGTACAACAGCAGGTCGCTGTTTAGTAACTATAACTGTATATCCGCAGTTACACCCTGTATTGATTTCTGCATAGGATAGTCAGTAAAGTTATTTTATTTATTTATTTATTTTTTTTTTTATTTTTTTTTTTTTTTAGACCCGATTACCCCGGTCGTTTAGGAGCGTTCTCTACTGCCCTCGTCTCGCGTACCGAAACGCGCCCCGCGGTTGACCCCCTTGCAAACTTACGATTTTCCCTCCCCCCGCATCATCCCCGTACCCCGTTCGCATTGCACACGTACACTAGCGCTTCCGCACGGCAACGGGAAATAATCGACGGATAAAAATCGAGCCCCGTCATCGCGTTCGTAACGTTCGGCGTCGAAATCGCGTCATTTCATCATAACGTTGCGACGCGCGTGCAAAACGTCGTACTCCTCTGCGTCGTGTTGTGCACGTCAAACGCACACCGCGGCCGAGTTTGGCCGGGATCGATGAAGTTTCCCATGACGACGAGGCAACAATAATAATGCGCGCGCCAACACTTTGTCGACGACAGAACACAAGCTATTGGTACGCGCACATATAGTACGGGCCGTCTCGCGTTCTACAACAATAACCGTTGTACACGTTGTACACGTTTTTACGGTTCTGTACGGTGATTTTATCGGGCGATAAAGTACACGTTTAAACCCGATGTGTGATCTGTTTACACGTAGTAAAGTATCACTGTAGCGCATTTTCGCAGTGGCTCATGGCGATCGACGTCCACGGCAAATCACATTTTCACTCGAGAAAAAAAATATAATTGCCCATTAACCGTTAATGCGAATTGAAAATAACGGTTTCGTTCGAAAAAGGAAAACGAAGCAACATTAGACAATAGCATTTTTTCATAATATTCTCATCACCATTAATATTATATATGGGTTGGTTAGGTACATTTTGAAATTTTCATTCTATTATCGTCCATTATTTCCTTTGCCACGGATCTCCAGAATTGAAAAATATACTCAAGGACTCCGGGCGATCGTCCGATATGTCGATCGGATCAACACTGCTATAGCGTACGTAATAGCGTTGGTTTTATAATACAATTTTATTATAAAATCAATGTTTATAGTGTTTGTAGAACAGGCAATAACTGCATTAACTCCAAAGATTTTCATATACGACTATATTAATGTGCTTAGACTTATTGAAAATAAATGATAATAAATATATTCATGTAAAGTTATGGGGTTGTAATAATATCCTGCCCGCGAGAAGCGCTGTTGTTTCGGTAGAGCGTCATTTTTATTTTTCCTGCAGAAAAATTGATAATCCTTTGTAGCAGTATTACATATTTGCAGACTAGAGTTCGGATCAAATCATTAAAAGAAACATATTTATATTATTTAAATACTATTTAATTGTGTACAGATATATTTACGGAAGCCAATTCAATTGCTTACGGTTCATTATGAATTCGGCCGTGAATATAATACTATATAATATCGTTATTACACATATAATAAATAAATAAATATATTATTGCTGTTAAATATGGAACCCGTAATACGTTTGAAACATTTTTCAATTGTTTCCAATTTGAATCTTTCAAATTCCTACAACTCAATTGCATAGGCGTGTCTACGGGTCGTGCTTCTTGTGCACAGGCACGACCTGCGAAATTTGACTTTCATTACATTCAATTATTGTTAGATTAAAGTTATGATTCCAATTTGGCAACCCCGTATCGCATTTGTAGATCTGCTGAACGGTTTGGATACCCTTATGTCCAGTTGTCTTTTCCGTTGATTTCTGAATAAATCGCAAACTATATAAACAATTATTAATTTTCTAATTGTTTCCGTGTTATATTTTAGGTAGGTACTATATTCAAGTGAAGTATTATTATTAAAATTAAACACGCAGAAATACTTCAATTATTTGCCACTCTCTACTAATTATACGTTTTTCATTTTTGCACTTATATTTATTAATTATATAATATTATATAAATGTTACTGTCTAAGTGAAAAAAATGGTCAATGTAAACACTTGGCGGGTATTATGTACGTAGGCTGTTCAAAAAGTAATGATAAAAAAGTTATAAAGAAACAAATATTTATTTAATAATCCATATTTACATGCTATTTTTCAAAGTAACCTCCCTCGGTTATAATACATTTTATCATCGTTCTTACCATTTTTTAAATACGAATGCCAGATCATCTTTCTCGAGCTCTTTGTACCGCGCCTCCACAGCTTTGATGACATCTTGATTGCTGTTGAAGTTCCGACCCTGAGTGGATACTTGATTTCAGGGAATAGCCAGAAATCACATGGGGCTAAATCTGGACTATACGGAGGGTGGAGTACAGTTTTGATGCCACGAGCGTTTAAAAAATTCACTATAATATGGGCGACGTGGAGCCGTGCATTATCATGATGCAGTAAGATTTCATTAATTTCCTTATGTGGTTGTTTTTTTTTTAAATAACGCAACATCGTGGTTAAAACCGATTTATTACAATCTGCCGTGACTGTTCGGCTTTAGAGAACAGCGTGATATTTGGCAACATACACTGTAGTCATGGGCGTCCGGAGGGGATGGCAAGATGAGGCACTTGCCCCCCCCCCCCCCATGGAATTCAAATAGAATGTTGAACATTTTAACTTTTATTCTGATTTATGAACATTTAATCGATATTTTTACTTTAGTGTGTGAGGTTGATGATCATAATAACAATTTATTTCAAGGCGTTCAAAATAATGCGTATTACATTAATCGTTCAAAATTAAATATGTTTAAATTCTATGGATTGATATTATTCGCCTAGTGTGTAAACCACTTATGACGACCGACGTAAACATACACACACGACGTTTGTTAGATAACTGAGATAACTAAAAATAAACCGAATGTATAATATTATATTGGGAATTATTGTAATAATTGTGAAATGAAATTATTTGTCTACGGTGAAACACAGACCACGCTAAATTACGTACGTATTGTATTTAGTATATTTAATATTTTGTTTT
Source organism: Sipha flava (assembly GCF_003268045.1). Lineage (NCBI taxonomy): Eukaryota > Metazoa > Arthropoda > Insecta > Hemiptera > Aphididae > Sipha > Sipha flava. Next base: position 145,093 of record NW_020273323.1, read on the forward strand.
ATTGTTAATACTGTTATGGACAACAGAATTTTTTTTAAAATATCCAAGCTCTTTGATTTTCTTAATGAAGTATCTTCAATTGAAATAAATAATACAGTCAATATGGAGTCGTCGGAATTGTGTGTAGTTGAAAGTGCTTCGGTTACCATGAATACAAAAAATAATGACGGTCATGTCATCTTAATCTATCAAAAAGATATTGGAAATTATTTGAACATTGAAAATATTGACGATTGTTTAAAACATGAACTTTTATGTAATCCTTGGGTACCGAATACTACTTATGACTTTAAGAGTGATTTAAAATCAAAAAGAACTCGAACATTTAGACATCAATGGTTGTACGAAAACGGTTCATGGTTGACAGCTCTTGAGGCAGTGGCGTATATAGGTTTTCATTTCGGAGAGGGTCGATTATGTATTTGATTTTTGGGTGGAAGGGAAGGAAAAAACACACTATTACGAAAAAATTACTTTAACACTATAAGACTTCTCGACAGTCTTTACACCATCAGAAAAATAAGAAACTCAATTTTTTTAATGGTTTATTATTTTTTAAAAGTATAAAAACTACATTGTAATAAACAAATTTTTTATTAGAGTCACTCAAAATTCACCACATATTTTCTTAAATGAATAAACATATTTTATAAATATAAAATTTTAAATTATCGCATAAGCAACATTCTCAGTGTCGCGACAAATTTTCGGAAACCCCTAGCATTAAGACATATCCATATTAAAAATAACAATCTTTAACAATGGTGTTTTTCATTTTGGAGGGGGCCCGGGCCCCCTCGCCCCCCATAAATATGCCCCTGTCTTGAGGGTGTGAGAGAAGCTTTTTGTAAAATATATGTGTTATTAAAGCCATCAATTCATAGAGGCGTACAAGCTTGATTTATAATAAAACCGTTTACTAAGTATAAGGATTTTCATGCGTCTTCTAAAATACATTTGTCTTTAAATTGGTACACTGAATCAACGTTAAGAGCAAAAGATTTTATGAATATTATGAATGGTAAAAAAATTAGTGGTATTTAATCAGTACATTCTGGATTACATAAAGAAATAGAAATTAATAGGTTAGTTTTGGTGAAATCTATGAATAATTGTTCTCCTATAAAATCGTTGTATTACCAAATGAAAACTATGTGTTGCTAATGGGCTGATGTTGCTATGGGCATTTGGAGTTGAATAAAATTTCAATATTTTTACTTTTACATTTTCTTGTACCATATTATTTGATATAAGAACATTTGTCTTAACCTTGGATTCAGAAATTGGAATACAACTCCGTTACCCCCTTCCTATCGAAGTACTCCCCCGTAATTCTAAAAATCCGCGCATTACTACTATCCCTCAAAATCAGGTCATTCTCCATCTCCTTCCTATGGGCTCCAGGGCATATAGGCATAAATGGTAACGAATACGTTGATTCGTTAGCTGGCTCAACCGCCAACCACTCTTACTCGAGTCCACTGTAGTGTCCCTATACGGATTTAGTCTCTTTACATTGCAAATTTATAAATGAACAATGGAAGCTGGAATGGGATTCCTTACCAGAATCCTATGCTTTTGGTTATAGGTCATTATTTAAAAACATCCCTAATCGACCATGGTTTCATTCCTTAAAGATGAGCCGTGCAGCCATAGCTAAATTCACTAGATTACGCACGGGCAGTGGCGTAGATACAATTTTTTCTGGGGGGGGGGGGGTGTTTAAAAGTAAGTTTTTTAAGTGTTTTTAGTATATCTTAAAATGAGGTGATATGTTATAATATTGCATTTAAAATGGTATTATTATGTCCCGTATTTAATGAAAATTATTTTGTTACTCAATTTTAATATATAACTACTAATCACAGTAAAACCAAAATATTTTACTATAATATGTAAATTTTAATAAATAATGATCAAATATCATTAAAAAAACCTGGGGGGAGTGGAAACCCCTTACACCCTCCCCGTAACTACGCCACTGCACACGAGCCATAGCCTATTACCACACCACTCATTTAAATTGGGACTCAACAGTAGTGTGTGTTGTCCTCTACCCAACTGTGGTGGAGAATACTGTGATTTCCATCACCTACTCATAAATTGTCAATCTCTATCTATCCAAAGGTCTCAGCTAAAGATTCTCTTTTTCATCTTTGGTATTCATTTTTCCCTTATTGATGCTCTTTCAACCGACAATACTAATATAATCAAACATACGCTAAATTTTATTCTGCAATCAGGTCTCCGAATTTAAGAGTGTGAGCTTTACCAACCTTAATTTATTTCAAATTCATGTACTTAATTGTCGAGATATCATAATGTAACGTTAAAATCTCATTAAAAAAAAAAAAAAAACTCCGTTACTTCTCTGAGTGATAACTGAACTTCTTTAAAACATTGAAATCAATAAAAAAAAATCGCATAATGATAAGGTATTGAAATACACTTATGCGTATAGGTACTATGTATTAAAAATTATATTTTAATATATATAATTATAATATTTTGACACACCAGCTTTACCATTTTATATAATGATCGACGTATTTATAATTTAAAATACCCAAATATTCCAGAATGTCTGATCAGTGTTTATAATGACAAATTTTTATAGATGAACCTGAATATATTTATAATTGGTAATGCTTATGAAATTTTGATTATTTAGATATTTATTGGAAAGTTAAGATACATCTAGTTATAAATACCTAATGATTATAGAATTGTATACGTTTTAGTAATATTTTGGAATTATTTAGTCAACTGGAATCATTTTTTCCATGTTTAAATTAAATATTCGTTGAAAGTATCATCTTGATAACATTTGTTATATAATTATTATTATATTATATATTTATGTGTGTTTATGTGTGTGTATAATATATATAAGTACGTAAAAGAAGAACCGCTGTATGTTCTTTTGATAAAAATAAAATGAAATGCTCTCCAAATAAGTGAACGTAAATTTTTAATTAATGACTTTATCATGACAAAACGATCGAAAGTCGTATCACTTCTGTAGGCTATCGCATAATAATAATATAAATAACGATTATGTAACTAACTACGACTAGAGCGTTAAAACTTTATTTGAACTTCATTTAGATTTATATAGATTACTAGTGATTTTTATTATCGATTTATCGTAACACCATCGTGACTACAGATGAAAAAAAAGTTAAAATGTATATTATAATAATCGAACGGTACTGGAGCTTTATATTGCTTTATTTACCCAGTATATACGATGTAGGTACAATAAACAAATAAAGGTGTAATACTTGCGTTCTATTTTAAAGATTTCGAAACATGTAGGTACGTAGTCGTACTTGTATAAATCGATTTTTAAAAATGACAATAATTTACATAATGAACACACATTATATAATTATATTTATTATATGATTTTACATAATTTTTGCAGATATTTATACAAGCAAATTCTTATAAGATGTAAAATATTTCATAACTTGATGTAGGTACCTATTACCTATCGTAATATTAGACGCTTCTATATCGTTTATAATATGAGGTAAGTAGAGTTGGTACATAGTTGAACACATTTTGCGTAAGCGTAATTATTGATAATATTGTATTCATTTTCATATTTGAAGATCAATTTTTATAAGCCATAAAGATGTTTTTAAATCTAAATCTTATGTGTCAGTTAAATAGATATCATTCTGTTAGTTAAAATGTATTGATCATGCTATACTGAAGTGAAAAAAAGATGGCTCTTGAAATAGAAAAAAAATGTATAGCTGCATAAAATATATATTATTATTGTTAAATTGAGATATTGGCTGGATACATTTTTCTTATTTAAGTATATACAAACTTGAAAATCACGCATAATACCTAAATAATAATGGAGTTGACTAGAAAACACGTAATTGAGGAGAATACTTTGGAATAAGTAGGTGGTAGTTAATTACTTGGAATAAGTGGCTCTATATAGAATATTATTATTTGATGGTGGAGTGGCGTTTTTTTTCCGTATGCGCATGTACTATTATAATGATATTATGCTGAAATACAGTATCTAAACGGTTTTGAATATAACGTGTCGTGGACATGAATATTTTACCACTGTTATGTATCGGTATTCACTTGAAACATAAGTTGGAATAAAAATCATGTACAGTGATACCTTTCTTAACGGACACCCATAATGAGCAGACACTTCTCAATAACGGACAAACTTTCCGGCCCCGACATAACCCCATTGAAATTAATTGATTACGCTCCTTTAAAAAGTAGACACCTCTAAATAACGGACGCGGACAGGTTTAGGTTTTCTGGTATGTTTAAATACCTCTTGATAAGGGACAGATAAACCGGGATACACTAACCTGTTTTATATACTATTTATATATTTCCGATAAAGACATTTATCTTTATGATTTAATAAACACGATAAGGTAAGAAAAATTATGGCTTACCGATATCTATCTTTAGTATCGTATTTGCCGTGCTCCAGTATGGTTGCGTTTGACGTTAAAAAATAAAATCGACATTAAAAATTGTTATAATGCAAAGAAACAAAGCTTACGCGAATTAGTCACTCAATTTAAAGTTGGGAAAACTCAAATCGGAACTATACTCAAATCACGGGTAGATCTATTGCGTAAATGGTGCGATGAAAACGTGAACAGAGAGACAAAAAAAAACTTTATAAAAGGGCTTTAAAATAGATAATGTGTGTTTTTCCGGGTGTCTACGAACAAAAAATTACGCTCAAAGAAGCTTTGCAGTTAGCGAATCGGTTGAAGACATTTTGTCTCAATACGAGTGATACGGTTTTATTGACATTGGTTAGTCAACTTCAATCTAATTTTGAGCGAAATGCGACAAAAGAAAATTTTTGATTTTTTTTCGCCGTTCTAATTACCTTAAATATATCTTAAATAAACATTTTTTTTTTTTTTAAAACGCCAATAAAATTAAATTTCTTATAAATATGCACATACATAGATTTTTATTCATTTTTCTCAATAGCGGACAATTCCGACGGTACCGTGAGTGTCCGCTATTCAGAAGTTTTACTGTACTACCTTCTAGTCGTGTACAAAAAAAAAATATGTTATGTTCGTGGTACGACGAGAGCAACATTATTGGGTATCATTATGTTTTCTCGGAGATACTTTTAAATTACCGAGAAAAACGTTACGGTCCGCGGGGTATTTCCGATCATCCCGTACGAGGTATTGCACGTAGTTGTTGTTATGATACGATACCTTTACGAACAGTGCACTACGCCGTATGGTAAAAATAAAACACGACTCGCGCATTGTGTCGAGACGCGACATGACGCATTCACGATGATGTTTTCGGAAAAAATTGTAAAAAATAAAATAAATGTATCGACGGCGGGGCGCGACCAACTTTTTCCGCACGGACGTTTTTCCGGGCAACGAGCCGCCCGCCCGCCGCCGCCGACGTGTAGCCATTTTCCGCGACGCACCTGACAGGTACGGTGGCGCACGCGAACCTGCGCACGCGGGGGCACGGAACGGTGGGAAGGGGGCACCCCGCGGGTACGTGGGCGAGCTGCGGCCCGCGCCGTTGGCCGGTCGCCCGACCCGTCGGCCAATCGGCGAGCCGCGTGCCCGGGTCCCGGATGCGCCTGCGCCCTGTCGAGACCACCCTGCCGGCCCGACCGTGTTCGGCTTTCCCGGGGATTTTCCGCGTCCGCCCGGTCGTCCGCCGCTCGGCCGCCGTCGCGCCAATCCAACGGGTATACGCGTGCTCTGCTACCGCCGCCGTTGTCGTGATCGTCGCCGTAGCTGCCGTCGTCGTCGTCGCAGCCGCAGCCCCGAGTCGACATGGTACGTACTAATACGTTTTGAGTTTTACGCATATTCATTCGTTCATATTGTCATTGATCGTTTTTCACATTATTATAACTATCGCCTACGGTATTTTTCAAATCGCTAATTTCCTCGATCCGATGTACCGCTTGTCTGAGATTACAGCCTTGCATGCTGAACTGGTTGTATTTTCTTCCTACCACTTTGAAACCGGAACCGAATTCTCTATATTGCACATCACTGTATCGAGTATACTGTGTTGAATTATATCCGTAATTGTACTTGCTTGTAAATCTACAGTTTTCCCCTCGTAGGTGCTTTACTATTAAACGAATAAACATTATTACGCATAAACACTTATACTATACCGCATGGACTCTAATTATTGTATTTGTATTTTTTTTTTTTTTTAGGTTCCTCACCTATTTAATTTTATACAGAATTATATAAGTAGGATATTTGTGAAATAATATGTGCAGCTTGATTTGTGGTTTGATCTGTGAAAATAATTAGGTATAAGGTGTGCTGAATTGTCACATATAGGCAGTGCCGGATTAATCATTTGTGGGCCCTTAGGCAATTAAAATTTTGGGTCCTACAAAATTATTTTTTACGTACATCTTTAACATTATTATCCAATAATTAAAATTAACAGCTTTCACAATAACCGACTACTAAATAAAATCATGTTTATTAAATTTTTATATTTGCAAGATAATTTAATTAATTATTATATTATTTTTATTTTTTTAAATAATTTAATTATTATTACTGCATATAACACCTACAACTCGATATATATTATATTTCATAATGACTTTTGTCCCGTAAATTCGTAAATAGAATACATGTATTATTAAATAGAAAAAAAATATAGATTTCCGTTTTCATGAGGTCCCTTAAATGAGTGAGGCCCTATGGCGAGCCCCTACTCCGCCTAATGGGTAATCTGGTACTGCATAAGGTTAGGTATATCGTAAAATGTAGATCCTGACTGGCTGAACGGTCGATCTTCGTCAATGTTATTTGCTAGAATTTGTAGTAACTCGTTAGGCTATAGTTTATCTCGTCTATAGTTTTTATTTTAACTGATACTCAACCATCGTTTTCTAATATCTTCTTAAAGATTTATTTTCCAAGTTGACTTACATAACTATTAAATACACATATAATTATTGTTGTTTTATCTTTTTGATATTTTCCCTCTATCAAACAGTTCCATGCTAACGTTTTATTATCTTATTTTTATTTCATTTAATATTTACTAATAATAATATAAAAATGTGTGTTATGAATCCAGTGGTGGAGTATGTGTATATTATTTTTATGTTCTACTTTTTGAAGTTAAATTTGAAAGAGGAGTTGCTATTTTTACTGTCTCTACTTGACCCATACATACTTAATCCAGCATTTAATGTTTTACAAATTCAGCTGCAACAATCTATATTTTTCCACATAAGTTTTGTTCCATGATCTGTTAGAATTAGGATGACGATTGATATCTTACATTATTAACATATTAAATATTGAGATATTGGCTTTAAGTTTTTGTCATTTTACCTGAGCCTTTTTATTTTTATTTCACCTCTGGTTATAACGAAATAATGATTGATAATATTTAGCTTCATTTCAAGCGTGTATGACAACACAGTGATCGCATTTTTGTTTTATAATTTCTGTTTTCTCTATGGATACATAAATTAACTACATAATGCTGGATAGATGTGGCTGAAGTTTATAAATTAATGGTAAAATTAGATGATAAGAAATATTTCAAAGGTTTTTGAATATTGAATTGAGGTTTTGGACATTTTTGAATTTGATCAAAATACTTTTCTCTTGATTATTTGTGAATAACAATGTTCACGTTATTATAAAAAGTATAAATTTGACCTTTATTAAGTTATAATTTTTACATTGATATGCATAGTAAAAAAAAAAAAAAAAACAAATTTTCGCAACTATGATGAATTTAATTTTTTAATTTTTAAAATACATTATATCCATCATACAGTAATTTATTTATAAAACGAAATTTATCATATCTGTTGGTAGATTGTTAAAAAATGTGATAAATACAGTTAAATGTTGCTTAGAAAAATAACAAATTCGAAACCGGGTTTCAAAATGACTATTTGTACTTAAAAATAAATTTGTTTTAATGCTGATTATGAATTGAAACCTTACGTCCATTGCTTTGAGGATAGATAAAAATCAGAAAACAAATTAGTTTATTCGAAATATTTCATGTTTATTTTATTATTGAGCTTATTATTGAGCAGTTTGGACTGCCATTTACACAGCATACATTCTTAATCATATTTAACATTTAGGTTCTTAGATTCGTATTATTAGATTTCATAGATATCCAACAAAGTATTTTTTTATTACAAGCATATTTTTGTAACACAAATTTTACATTGATACAGAGTAAAAAAATAGATTCGTTTTAATTTATTTCATAACATTTCCATTATTATTATCAGACTTTAATTTTTATTTTTAAATAAAACTTTCTGTCAACATTATTATTATTCGATTTTTTTCAGTAATTATTTAGTTCTGATTTTTTAGTGATTTTTCCTGGAATAGAATATATGAAATATGAGTTGTTCAGCATATAATAGCAAATAAAATTAAATAGCAAAATGTAGAAAGTACATTTTTATTATGAAATATATTATTATTTGATTTTGCAATGCGTGTATGTTTAATGAATAACTAGAAATTAAATATAAGTAGTAAATTAATTTTTAATTTATTAGTTTATAGAGACTTTAATAATTAATTCACTTAATTATCTCAAATTTCTTTAGGTTATCCTTATTTCTTCTCTTTTCTCATAAATATTTCCTATCCTTCCTTTTCTTCATTCATTCTTCAAACAAAGTGTCATTCGGTGACTTCTTATTCATGCAAACAATGTATTCTGTTACTTTTTACATATGGTTATTATGCCAAGCACAGTAGGTTGTATATATAAATATCTCGTATATTTTACATATAAAAAAAAATATTTTATTGGGATATGTATAGTTTGTATGAATAAATATAACAAAAACCCTCAACGTTAAAACTTTATTATTCGTTAAAATAAAACTTAATATTTAATTGAATGTGATTTTAAAATGTAATCAAATTATAAATAGCTCCAGATTTTAAAAAATTGAAATTATTTTCATTTAAATATATCCATTTAACTCTGAATGATTTATATGTTTTTGAAACTTGGGTATACTGTAAGCAGCGAAATTAGTTCGAATTGAGTCTGTGCCAAGTGCAGCTAATATCTTAATGGACGAAGTTATCTTTCTTGTTTGAGGTTCATAAATTCTGGATGTAGGTACCTGCAAGTAAAATATAACTTTAATTTGTGTTAATTTGTGATAAAATACTTATGATGATATGTAGTTTTAATCTTTAGTAACATATTTAAAAATGTTCCCTAAAATAATTATAAAATTCATGTAATTCTTTTTTTTTATATCAGATAATATTGTTAATATACACATGTGTATATTGCAATGCTCTGAAAAAACTCATTATTTATAATTTTTTTTTTTTTTGAGAGTGAATCTTAACATTTTAATTTATAAAAAATAATTCAATCAATGTAAACATAAGCCCATAGGTATGTTAATTTGGGCACGTTCTGTGTTGTTATATAAAATAAATAAAATATTAAAGCTAGATGTATTTATGTATTTTTTTGTTATATAATAATAATAATCATCAATTTTAAACGTAATATTTTTTATTGAAATATTTTAAACGTATATTTATAATCAATAGAAATTAAGCTGTATTTTTTTTAAATATTTAAATAATTAACGATTTTGCAATAATTGATTTTTTGAACGTATATTATTTTAAAAGAATGAGACGAGCATTGATTCATGCGTACAAATATATTTTAATTTGAATATTTAATTGCTTTTTATTAATAAATGCTATAGTACTCGTATTGCTATTTTTAAGAAAAAAATTATTTATTAAATAAAAGCAATACATTAATTTAAATAATTTGAAGGAAAATACTTTATTATTATAAAAATATTATATCAATTGGAGTTCAGCGCTGCAACACGATTGCGCCTTTTTTTTTTTACCTTTTTTATATAAATGCGATTAATAATAAATCCAATTAGGGCTTGGAAACTTTATGATTTTTTCGGTTTTGGTTCCAATTTGGTTCTACAAAAAAATAAAAATAAAAAAATAATACTGGTATTTAAAGGGTTATTTTTTTCAAAAGTCATAAAAAAATATATCTTATAAACATCATACATACTATCTAAAATTATAAAATCAAATTATAGCATTATTATTATGTTAAAGGGCTTACCTATTAAGTTAAATATTTTGTTTTAAAGACATCCAAAATAAATTTAAAAAAATAGAGTTGACTAGTGTTGCATGGAGTATTATTACTAACATATTAGGTATGATAAAACTGAATTATATGTTCTTACTATTAATTATTATTATTAGTATTATATATAATAATAAATTATTACTGAGTACTAAATTATAAGACATTATAGGAGCATTATTTGATTTTCCTTGGAACGCGACGGCCCGACGAAACGGTAATATTTAATATGAGTGGTAGCGGTAAGGGACCTCTCACGTACACGCACGCAAGTGTCAATGAACAATTTTGCGAAAAAAAAAATGTTTATTTTTCACTCAGACAACTCTAATTCCAACAATGCATTGCAACGATTACCTCGATTTGCATTCTGACAAAAAACTCTAATTTCTCACAAAATATATAAGGAATCAATCAAAGTACATTTTTATAATTGTTTTTAGTTGATTAATATTACAATAATATACAAACTGTATTAAATCAATTAATACTAGATTATCGCATTAGTTGATTGGATGTTTTGGTAGTATGATATCTTATTTTTAATGATGCGCGGCAAGAACTGCCGAATAACAACTATCGAATAGTTCAATAGTGTATAATTTATTATTTTAATTATTATTATAATCAATAATTAATTTTCAAAAGTTTCCGGTTAAAATACCGATATTTTTAATTTCGATTCCAAGCCCTGAATGCAATACGATTGCTCTACAAAAAATATCAGAGATTGAGCATGTTTTAACTTCTTATTTGCAATAAACGCAACACTATTTCTGAAAAATGTTCATCGTCCAATCGTTATTTGTTACAGTATGGATAACATCATACACGGTACAGCCCAGAAAACATCGCCATGGCACCAACATTGCCAGAATGGGCTAGCATTGTCAAGAACAAAGTTCTACAATTATTTCAGGGGTAAGATTATTTTTCAATTTATTGATGAAAATTGTTTTGTTGTGCATATTAAATAATATCACGTAAGTGAGAATTATATTATATATGTATTTAAAGGAATGTAATTTAATGAATGTTACGTGATGTTTGAAAAATCAAAAAAAATATGAACTGAATACTAGTGGGTACTACTAGGGACATATTTACGGGGGGGGGGGGGGGCCTAAAAGAGTCTCAACCTTTCATTTTCCTGAAATTTCAGAAAACATTTTGAAGTATGCTTTTATTCTGTAAAAAGTAATTTGTAAAAGCTCATATTATCATTACTATATGAATACCTAATTAGTTTCATATTGTTCATGGTATGTAGTAAGTGATCGACTCGGGGGAAGACAATGGGGGACGGAGTACCCTAACTAATTTTCCTATTATTATTACGTTAAAATGATACTGCTTAACAAGTTTTGGAGACGCTTTTTTTTTTTTTTTTTAACTAAATAGAGTCCCCTTCACTAATTTTTCTAAATTGAGCACTATATGTAGTGTACCTATTCATATATCCGACAGTTTTGGTCGGAACGACTAAATTTAAATTTAATATAAATTGATAGATTATAATTATGTTCATTTTCTATAATTATGTAGATATTTTATTTCAATAACTTTGTAAATGATAATTATAATTATGTAGGTATTTTATTTCATTTTATATCATTCATTTTTGGAAAAAGTTATGGTTTTACAATAAAAATTAAAATTGTTACGAGTACTAATAAAAATGTGTAAAGCTAAATTTAATAGATATCTATATAGGTATGTAGTATAGCACATATGTGTGGGATTGTTGATACTTATTATTGGAATTAAAGTCGAATCTTGGTTTAGAAGCACAAACTATATTTCCTGCAGTCCTTGTCCTTGTAGTTTGTGGGGTATTATTGAAATGTTTAGAACTATAATATTTTTTACTACTGCATTATCTATCCCAAGGGAATTTTTTGCTACTCCGTGTGGTTCATACCAAAGATTTCCGTTTCGTATAATTTTATAATATATATTTAATAATTAATTATATGATTCAATAAGTATATTAAAAATATAATATTCAACAGCAAAAAAATGTAAATTATTTTATCCGGTGTTACAACTTTGATGTTTGAGAAAAAAAACTATTTAAATTTTAAGAGTCGACTGCGTACACTGCAATTGAGTAATATTTTATTCTTACTTTAATCTACCGAAATGGTTCTCCAAAGAAACTATTGCACTATCAGCAGAAAGCAGCCGACTTCTCTCCCCTATATATCGAGAGAAGCTTATTGCAATAAAACGAGGATTTCATATATTCGAACGCCCTGCACCCCGCAGAAGTCAAGTGGTCATATTATCAACGCCCGACGTTCACGGGGCATCATTTGTGTAATTGATTTTATAGTAGTTTTCCTAATACGAATAATATTGGATAGAAATATTAATATAAATAATAAATAATTAATAAAATAAAATATTAAAAAAAATAATAATAAATATTTATTAATTTAATTATTAATATTAATATTTTTCGGTGTAATCACCGAGAATTGTTCTAATCATTACGTAACTGTTGTGTTATTAATCGTAAAAATGCTTAAGACCTGTACCCGATCGCGCGTATTATCGTGATAATGTTGAACCGTGAAACTTTAAAAAGTTCCACAACCTATTATTTTATTTCGTTTTTAAAAAATAATGTTTTTTTATGAATTAAAAGGCTACTGGAAAATACGATATTAGTTAAAAAAAGAAAAAATCTGATAATTCTTGTCATTTGATTTAAAAAGTAAATTAAATTTTTTTATATTCATTTTTTCAAAAATTAGTTGTATTACCATAATACATTTTTAAATTATTTCGTACTTCATTTCTTAGTTTTTAAGTTCTGAAACTTTAAAACTGCAATACTAAACAGTTTAGGAATATTGTCTTTTATCGGTTTTTTCCCTGTAGCCTTTCAGTTACAAGTATAAGGTTATTTAAAATGTAATTTGTTATTTTTGCCTTTGAGCAATAGCAAAATTATCCATGAGTACTATAAAACATATATGTTAAAGTACTATGTTAAATGGAATTCGCAGAGAACAATTTTCCAAATTTCAATCATTTATTGCGTTAGAAATTCGAACAACTAATATAATAGAAAATAATACATAAATTAAATAACTATATATTTTAAATAGTTAAATGTCAAATATTTTTTTTCGTTTTAATTTTATAGATTAAACATTGAAGTTATTTTTTTTTTTTGGTTTTTTTTTTTTTAATAATATTTCATAATTGTTACAAATTATTAATGTTTTAATTTCCGCGTGTTATTTAAAAATTAAAATACTAAAAAAAAGTTAACACGTAGATACTTTGTATAAGTATTCTGCAATAAGATAACATTTTACAGTAACATTCTTCAATATTATAATGTAATTTGCCATTTGAATCTCATAGTTAGACTCGGATGGAATGTAAGAAAGTTAATTTTTCTTTTTCCTTAGTAGTTTTTCTAAGCGTTTGAGTTAAGAGAAAAGCTGTAAAAATTGTTCACGGTTTAAATAATATTATTTAACACAAATAGAAATTTATTTTTATATAAGACGTATTACATTTATATTAAAATTTGTTCGGAATAGTTTTTTTTTAAGGCAACGATCGTTCCTAAGCTTACACGAATACATCTGTAACAACTGTAACTAATATAATGGCTACAAAAATAAAGAAAAGATTGACACCCAAAATCGGTAATATCCCCTACTTTATCGTGATGTTGGTTTTTAAATTGAATAATCCATTATGTAAAATGTACTTCTATGTTGATTGAACATTAATGAAACTTGTAAAGAAGGCACACAACGGATACATCTTAATCTTGTGTTTTTCAATCGTTGTGTAACGACAAACTGATGCGTCACCAGATAAGTCCAAGTGTGCCGTAAAGTATATTAAATTACAACAAATTTACAAAATTGATATTTGCTATAATAAAGTATATTAAGTTATATTGTTTATAATGTACACATTTTAGGATTCCAAATAAATAATTTCTAATTATTATAAAAAAATCAATTCATTGGCTTATTGTATTCTGTATAATAAGGTTTTTGTTTGACAATTAATTTTATTTTTTTTTATACTGTGTCGCATAATATGAAATATTTTAATAGCGTTTTGTTGTATACATATATGTTGAAAATGACTGCGACTTCATCCTGTTCAAGAGCACTGTTTATACTATACAAAGCTGAATTAAAAGGAGTTGATTAGAAACACCGGCTCAAACTAAAAATTTTCTGTTTGTAACCAAAATGTTGCGAAATCTACGTTTTATTGACGAGCTATGACATAGGAAAGCTTTAATACTGTTAAAAAACAAAAAAAATCTAAACCGTGTTGTAAAATATAATGTAATTTTATTCGCTTGGAATCATGACGATATCTCAGAACTACTTTCAAGTATAATTTGTGCGGTTATAATCGTATATTATTTGTACTCAATTTCATATAATTTACTATGAAACTATAAAATAAATGTTGTTTTCAAATTTGTTTATGTGTGTTCGGTAATATAATATAACCGTTTATAACAGAGATTCCTCGGTAGCTATATAATACTACAACCATTATAATATTATATATAATATAATGTATAAAAGTTCGGCACAGACACCAATAATAGTATATTATTTTCGCAATGTAATAAAGTTTCCCGTGGCATGACAATTATCCGAATGGAAATAATTAAATGACATGTAAAAAAATTAAACGAATTTATAAAATAACGTTGCCCCAAAGTATATACCATCGCGCACCCTTGCATCACATTATTAAAATACAACCCCACGGTCGCGGCACAAGCTCGCAGTCGCACACGCAAATCCATTCCGTTTAAATGCAATGTTGAGGAATTATGTTTTTATAAAAACGACCATAAATATTATTCTATGTTTTAAATATTGGGTCTTTTTCGATTTTGTCACCCTCTCTCATTTCCTTTTTCATTCGTCTGCGTTGTCGTCAATTCATTTTAAGCTAATAAAGTATACAAATGTCAATACATTAGAACACCACGCAGTAGAATTGAACGAAAATAAAAAAAAATTAAAAAAAACTAATTCGTAAATATATTAGTATACACGCTTACCTGTCATATATTATTTTTAAATAAGATCGGTAATCAATAAATGTTTTGTGATTACCTGTACCAACAGTCAGCAAAATCTGACCGTGAAAGGTTTACTATGTTAACATTTCATTACATAAACATAGATAAATTAAATCTTTGAATAACTGTTATAATTGTAAATAAAAAAAAAAAAAATTTTTAAATTGATTTATTAATTATGCAGATTATAATTATTCTATATTAATTATTGCAATTTTTTTTTCAAAAATTGTATAACTAGTAAAATTTAACAAAATTTAATATTATAAGGAAGTATATAATATGTAACAAATATTATTTGTTCTTCCGGATCTCATTTACTTATTATTTTAATCTTTCGAATTCCAATAAAAATTATTACTTGTCGATACCTGACCAATATACGTTTGTAGGGAACGAGCCGAGGTTTCCAACATTTCCTCTCTAGTGCATCGTGCTACATCGTTTAACGTCTGCATTTCAGATTATTTTACAATTATTACCCTTACATTTAAATGTAATATTCTTATTACTTGCTTTTAAGTTGAATATTTATGAAGGGTAAAAACACTAAACTGCAAAATTGTGTTTCCAACACAAAGCGCCTACAATTTGTAATGGCCACAACCCCTTACCCCCTGAGAATGTTGACTTTAGTAACGCCTATGGTCTGAAACAGAATGTGATGCAAAGATTTCCCTCACCGCTTATTTTTGTGCGAGTAAACTATTTATGTTATATTGTAGCGTCGTGTTCGTAAAACGGGTTTTATTTCTGTTTTATTAATGAACGTGTCAATAAGACGGATATATTTTCTGAAAACTCATATTTATTATACGGACCGTGGGATTGTCAAAGCGCAATGTCCCTGTGCGACCATTTATATTACGTCGGCAGAGGAGTTGGTCGTCCAGGAAAACGGCCTTGTATATACACATCGGAAAAAAGCTTTTATTTTTATCTTTGTAATCCGAGCCGAACCTCGGTCCCTTTTATTTTCGAGACAGTATCACTTGTTTGAAGATGGTGATGGTGGCAGCGACGACAACGTTTGTTTAAACACATTAACTTTAATCGGTTTTGCTTTTGTCATTGTGTTTATATTCTTCAGAATGAATTCGAATTTAATCAAAGAAACTTGTTTATGTGCGAAAAATATTATGGTTATATTTCTTAAACGAATACGGCACCTATTACAATCTACAGTATATCGCAGGGGTGGCGAGCCTATGGCACGCGTGCCAAAAATGGCACGTTGATCAAATTTTAAAAATTGAAATTTTACAAAAAAAAATGTTTACTATTTATAAAATGTTGGTTGTAAGAAATTCAAATAAACAAATTATATATGTTTTAAAAATGACAATATTCCTTATGCTTTCATATTTTTTGTCAATCTATATTCGTGAAAGCTTATTCGCCATAAAAAATTTAATTAAATCGAAGGAAAGAAAGGTTTTGATCAACGAAACAATTGCTGCTTGTGTATCACTAAGAATGACTAAAGTTTAATAAAAATAATGTAATAAATCTGTAATTTTGTTTATAGTCTTAGAAAATATTATATTCTTTGGGCACGTAAACGATTTTCAAAACCTGAAAAGGAAAAATTTGGCACTTGAACCTAAAAAGGTTCACCGCCCCTGGACTATCGGTTTGTATAACATAACCTGACCAGATATGGTTTTACACCATTATACTATAATAATTTTTATTGTTATTACAACTATATTATTGTCAACCGTCAATATTTTTTAGTGTACATACGAAAAGTGATGTCATATACGTAACACTTGGAATATCACAAAGTTCCCATGGCATTTATTGCCCGTACATGTTTGAAACGGTTAAAAATTATTAAATACTAATTTCACGTGTTTGCCGCTCCTATTTTCAATAGACACGGAAACGTAAACAATATTATGCTTGAATTTAAAATTTTTGACCGTAAGCGATCACATGACACGTGTTTCACTGATTGACCGTCCTACTGAAATGTAACACCTTTGTAAGAAAAACAGACGTTGTGTGTTTTGCATACGTAGGCACGTAAAGTATAGATTATTCCAAAATTGATAATAGATAGTTCAGAGATTGAAGGGAATCCTCAATGAACTGGAAATATATCATTGTTTAACTTGCCTTTATATTTTAATTTCTAATCATGCATATTTAAAGATATTTGAAGATAAATAACTTATATCATAATATTGTAGTATTAGAATATTCGAGATTAATAATTTCATCTGTTCATTTAGTCGATATCTATACCATTGTTATAATAACATTACGGTAATAACGTGGAAGACCTACAAGCCAGCTTATTTGATATTGGTCACGAAGTTATTTGGGTCTCTAATATTCTACATCGTACCACTAAAAGACCTTTGCCTCTTTTTCGAATTCATCTATAACAGATAATAACAGTGATATTCTCAAATTAGATTTGTTTCTTTACACCAGAATCAAAATTGAGCTGCCCAGGAAGAAACTCTCTCCTCCACTATGCCATGATTGAGAAGCTCATTATCAAACTAATAACTTTTGCCATCAATCCCCACGTTGCATCAAATGTGGAGAAAACCATTACACTTCAGATTGTACCAAATCACTATTAGAACCCACCAAGTGTGCCCTATGTTTGGGGATGTCCAGTGTTTAAAAAACTTAGTGAAAACCACAGAAAAACTCTATCACTCAAAATTTATTGTCATCCGTTGCTCAATCACACCATTCCGTCTATAAACAAAATCACCTCCAGTTCTAACCAGAAACAAAAACGTCCATATGTCAATGTTACCGCCAACACTTCACCCTCAACAACTACGCCCGAAAGCCTAATCTCCAAATTTCTTGAGAATTTCAAAGCCATAATTAACCCCTTATTAACCACAGTTGTCAATCACTTACTTTCATCTTCTTTTTCTATAGCTTCTCCTTAAAATTATTGTAACACTTATATTTATATATTATGTTGTATTAGGTTAGCTTTATATATAATTTTTGAAGCTAATTGTAAATCTACAAAGTTTCATAAATAAATAAAAAACCTGGAACGTTCAAAATAAATTGAAAAAATGTGTAAATCGCTATACAAATGTTTTAAACTAAAGTTATCAGAGATAACTGTTATTCACTATAGCCGTATAAGTATAGGCGTAACTAGATCCTATAGTTAGCGGGGGATTCAGCCCTAACATGTTTAAAATAATTAAAGAATGTGGGGGCTCTACCATCCACACCCCACAAACTCGTCCCTCAAGTAATATTCATTATTAAATTACAATATTATTTTATTAATATATAATGTATTAGATTGATAATAAAAAAAGTGATATTGAGGTAAACATTAAAATATTAATATATTTATTAAGTATTATTTTAGACACAAGTTAAATTTTCTTAAAAATTAAAAACATAAAGAAATAATGTTAAAGGAATAACTATTACAGCTTAAGCCTCCGCTCAATATTAGCATATTTATTTAAAATGTCTTTTTTGTTTAGAATGTTTGACAAATCTTTTTCAATTACTGTGATTGCTAACTTGGAAAATCGATTTGGTAATAAAGTTGACCTTATGTATGTGTTTATTCGATGCATTGCTGATAATGTTCTTTCATAAGATGCAGAACTTATTGGAACTGCAAGCGCTAAATGTAGCATTTCGTATAAATTTGGAAAAACAGAATTTTCAACGATTCTCTTTAGCTGCTTTAAATGTTCCTGATTGTTAATGTTTTCCAATTGATTGTCATAACAATTTTTTGCAATCAAAATTTCTGATTTTAAGTCAGTTTCATTAGTATTTCGTTGCTCGTTAATCGTTATCACAAGTTATTAATAATGACTAATAATAATTAGATTAATAATGCTACGACGTATTAATAATAATACGTCTTTTACGACTAATTTTGTGTTTAATTTATTAATCATTTCTAAGTAATATTTATGTAGTAAAACCTTACATTCAATCATCGTATTACAATGATACCGTATAACCAAAAAAAATAAATAATTTTCAAAGATATTAATAAAAAAAATAAAATGATATTTTAAATTTGAAATTAAAAATGTAGCTACCGTTAGCAACACTAAAAATTATGACAGGGGGAGGAACTAAAATTCATATGGGGGAGAGGGCTTAGCCTCCCCAAGTCCCCCCTAGTAACGCCTATGCGTATAGGTACCGTTACCGGATGAATATTGACACTACATCGTCACGGCACGTAACAGACGGAATATACTCGTAATTACAAACTAATCGTGTGTACCGTTTTTTTTTTCAAGCTTTTTTTATTACTATTATTTTTAAATCGACACTTTTTCAGTTAAAAACAAAATAACTATTATGAATACGAAACTTATTGTATATTTGCGTGACAACACGCACGATTTAACCGCGATACACTCTTGGTGACAATATGTTACACCGTTGTCGCGTAATCATTATTAATATCATATTATATATATATAAAACCCTTTACAATCGTCAATTACGTTTATTGCTTTTCGTGGATGCTTTTAGCTGACGTCCATTAGTGTGCCGACAAACTTTTCATATTCGTGCCATTAGTGTCATTCACGTATAACTTTTATACCATCTGACGTCGGCAAAAAGCGAATAATATATAATAATAATAACAGTGAAACGGAAAAGAGTCGTTTGAGACAACGACCGATTATTTATTATATTACGAGGTTCTCACGTCCACACGCTTCATCGACCGCCGATCTTTGACGGTTTTCTGTCCGTGTGATATATAATGCCCACGCGTCGAAATAATTCACTTTCTGATAACATTTTACATCATGTCTTGATAACAATATAAAGCCGCCGCTTAATAAGTACGATGGACTTGACGTTACAATAAATATTGAATACACCGCGGTGCGTAGAACACCATTGTTTTTATTGTATTTAGTATTACCGCGTTACATACTCATTGAAATATTGTCATTCAATCCTCCGCGTATATTGACGATTTGACATGATTTTTTTTTGCATCGACCCATGACGGATAGGATGTCGATTCGTTTTCATCAGTTATTTTCAGTATTTGGTTAATAAAGTAATTATAAAATCTGTAGGTGTATTTAGTGTAGATCATTGTTGAACGTTTCGCTAATAAAATGTTTTTTCCAAAAACCCGAGTTGTATCACGTTATTGAAGTTAAATAAATTACAATTAATCAAATTATCCAAACAGATATAGAAAACATAGAACAATACGTGTTGATTAAAATATAAATACGATACAAGTATTCCATAATTGAAATAAAATAAATTGAATTGTTCTACATTTTATTTTTTCCAACGTGTTGGATAACATCAACGTAATATTGTTTATTTATGGTTACATTTTATGCGTATAATACTTTTACCAGCCTGCCTACTTTTTTTCGTTATAAAAAGAGAGTTTCTCGTGAGGGGGACGAATACACCCGTAACAGTCGTTCACACCGTAACCGTAGTTGGCATTGTATTACACAATAGGTTCATAAATGTACATACTATTTGTATGTAGACCGAAAAAGTGTATAAAAAATCAATTGTTTGATATCGTGTTAAAAAAAATGTCCCCGCTCATATACATATTATACAATCCATATAATATGTATATTGTACATTAACACACGCACAACGTATTCAGACGATGCATATTGTTATTAAATTGTACGTGCATCTAAAAATATGTACACTGAAACCACGGATATTATTTGAAAATACAATGATTATTTTTTTTTCTCAAAAACAAATGATTAAATATGAAACACCATGACCAACCTAACCTAACCTAACCATGTACAAGGATGACTAAACATAATCATACACAGTGCATGCGACTCGTGTATTGGATATTGTATTCAAAGTAATCAAGTATATTCAAACACAAAAAAAAATGCATATGGATTAAAATACATCATTTAAGTTGTCGAATAGGAATTTTTATTTCGAAACCGTCCAGAAAATGAATAAATAATAGTTTAAAATTTTCTCTGAGTATAGCAGTCATGTAGAGCTAATTTACGAAAATTAGTCTATGGCCCATTCATACAAGTAGTTGATATATCGTTCGTTGAGAGAATATAAGAGCGTCAGGGCATAGTTTATGATAATTCTACGCACAAAAAATGTTGGATCACAAATTGTAGTTGTAGTGTTTGGTTTGATAAGAAAATAAAAATAGGACTTTTCAGAAAAGAAAAATACAAAGAGGATATAGGTGAGAAATTGGTTATCAAAAATATATGATAAAGGGAAGAACACAGTTACTGAAAATATTCTATGTAGAAGATACATAATAATTTCTAATTTCGCAACAGAACCGTGGTACTGCCATCAGAGCCAGATTAAGAAATTTGGCATCTTGGTACATAGGTATGTTTAAACTACACTAAGATTCCAAACGTTTTTTTTTTTTTTTTTTTTTTATGAATATAAAATATTTTAACTATAATTCAGTATTTATTAATTTTATTCTCTAATGGAAGGCAAGTGGATAAGCCCATTTCCCTTCCAAAAATTTTTCAAACTACCTTCTTATCTATACATCATTTAGTTGATATTTTAACTGCCACACATTTTATTAAAAGTTATAAGAAAAATACTAAAATAATATGTTATCAATATTTTTAATATAATTATATAAACTAATAAACAATATTAATATTATAATAAAAATGTAAATTTATAAAAATAGCAATTTTGTAAATACAATTAAAATTGAAGTTGAATTAATTAAAAGTATTATAAAATACTGGGAAAATTACGTAAGTACATTATTTTATTTTTGTTGAGTATAATAGTATTATAAAAATGCTTCTTTGACTTCAATTTAGCAATTTGGTCGATATACTCGTCCCGTGAAATAGATTTAAGCAAAACATTTATACTAGCAAATGATGCACACAATCGTAACAACTACTCATCGATGATACAGCTATTCATATAATATAATAATGGTTGTGACAAAGTTTCGCGTCGTGTGAACATTTGACGGTATTCTTTTTGTATGCGCGTCGTATCGCGGCATGGTACCTGGATAAAATGAGTAATAGATCTAACGGGGCCGCGCGCGCGCGTATAATGAAAAGAATAAAAATATAATAAATAGTAATAATAAAATTCAACTGGCTTTTGTCGAGGCAGCAAACTTCATTTAATTTATATGACGGTGGCAGTGCGGAATAAAAGAAAAAAAAGAACAAATATAATCAGTGCAAAAAATAAGTGTACCGAGAGAGGCGGCGGCGGCGGCAACTTTTAATATCGGCCCGTGAAAATAGGGTGTTAACTCATCTAGAAATTCGAGATAACGTCCGCACAAAAGGTATATACATCGAAGTGCGCAGGGTTTAATAATATATATATATGCAGTAGAACGGTATATGCGGTACACGGTATGAGGTATAGTCCTTTTTTTGATTTTTCGATGCACACGTGTCGAACACCGTTCCGCGTGTTCTGCAGTTCGGAAGTTACGATAATTAAATTTAATAACAGCCCGACGCTATTTTTATTCTCCAACCATTAACCGTTTTACCAATACATAATTTATATAATATATAATATATTGTAAATAATTTGTAAACTAATACGCTTAATAGGGTAATTCAAAAAGAACGCAGAATTTAAATCTGCTATAAATCAAATTTGTTTATTTTTAAAAAAAATAACAAATGTGACATCTTGAAGCGTGACAAGTTAAAACCAAACATTTTTGATGTTCATTTGGTCCAAATAAAGCCAAAGAAAATTACTGAGCTCAGTAGGTATTCTTGTATGGTTGTAAGACAGATCAACTTGTCACACTTTATAGAAACAATCTGTGTAAGAAGTTCTTGGACAGACTAATCTTAGTGCATGACCAAAGCTACCCACCTCGATCTTGCGACTTAACGCCGTGTGATTTTTTAAACTGTTGTCCATATAAAAACGTAACCTTTATACCAAAAACCAAAAAAAGTTATTTTTAATTTTAATACCACATTTTGATCTTCGATTGTTCTTCATTAGCTCTCGTGTGTTCCGAGAACATTACCGTTTGGTCTATACCAATTGTTGTCTAATCTAAATACTAGTAATTATCATTAGAACGTTTTACGTACATAATATTTGTAATGAACAAAATACTCCGAGAAAAACGTTGATAACGCGAGCTGGCCAATTTCAAAACCTTGAAGGATGTGACTTTTGATTTTCACTTTGCCGATCTATGCAAATCACCAGAAACGTTTTGATATTTCGAATTACCAGTGAACCACGGGAAGCCTATTTATCATTTTTTCTTAGGATAAGAGTGACCGCGGTGTAAAAGGTGTATATCCCTAACTTCTTTAATGACAGGACCGTCGAATTTTGAAATAGCGTAATAATAATTGGTGGAGTCTTGCGTTATGTTAGCCAAAGCAAATTGTGCTTAGAGTTGCGCAAATCAGACTGCAGGATCTTATATATATATATATATATATATATATAAGGCACTAAATCACCCGATTATAAATAGTGCTATGTTATAGCCAGCTGGCTATGTATACAAAATCAATATCGTATAACCCATAGCGAGTGTTTTCAACGAATGTAAAACAAGTATGAAATATTAATCGAACATTCGTTGTTAACAAGACAACATAACGGAAACACTGTGAACAGGAAGAGAATAAAAAATAAAACGATCAAGAAACGGGGAATTCGCGACACCATCACGCACGCATCGTATCGTCTACCACGCTCAAGAACTACAGTTGATACCAAGTACTAGAATCGCGATGACAAACCGCTCGGAGAGTATTTCGACCACCATGGATGAAGGCCAAAAGTGCAGGCTATTCGTAGGTAACCTGCCGAAGGTGAAGACAGAAAAGGAGATATTCGATGAAGTGAGCCGCATAACGCGCGGTCATCTGGTGCGTGTGATTACGTATAAGAACTTCCACGACCCGTCGATGCACCGGGGCTTCTGCTTCTTGGACTACGGGTCAGTGGTCGCGGCTATGGACGCCAAACGAGCACTGTCGAAGCAAAAGATGTTCGGGTGCAAGACGATCGTGGACTGGGCAGATCCAGAACCGCAGGTGGACGCGGACACGATGGCCACGGTGCGCATATTGTTCGTCAAGCAGTACGGCGGCGTGCTGGACGAACGCGTGCTTGCCAAGATGTTTGGCCGGTATGGGGTCGTGGAACGCGTAAAGAACCTGAAGAACTTCGCGTTCGTGCACTTTGAACGGCGTGAGGATGCCCAGTCGGCCATGGACGCGTTGGACCGTTTCAGGGACATGGCTTCGGGCGTAAGCCTCGACGTTGCGTGGGCCAAGCCACCGGTAGACAAGCAAACGCGGCAGTGGATGTTGCGTAACCGGGAACGCCGGGTACAGAAATCCGCGGTCGCGGCCATGAGTCAACCGGTTCCCTACGCCCCGCAGCCACCGGGACGTGCACCCGGAGTCAAAAGACGCATCGGCCCCACCCCCGCCGCCACAGCCTTCACCAAGTACGACCATCGGGATTACAAATTCGGACTGCAGAATACGAGCAACTGGTGCACCCCTGCTTCCGTGGTGAGCATTCCCGTAGCCGAGGCAAAGCGGTCCGTCACGACGATGGCGATCGGAAGAAGGGTTACACGAGAACGTTGGATCAGAAACTGTTGAATTTTTTCTATAGAATGTCCACGAGCTACGCTAAAAACGATTGACGTCACCGTAGTGTTGCTTAGCCGTGTACGATATTTAAAAGAGTCAATCTTTGTTTAATGTTAAAAACCCGCATTATATGGAAAGTAAAAATAAAAATAAAAACGAGAAAAAAATTGTTTCAAATAATTTAGTCAACATTACGTGAGTGTTGAAACAATTGAAACTCGAAGTTTTGCGTTTTTAAACGTATATTGAAGTGGCCACTGATCGATATCATGGCACCCGGATACGGAAAACGCGACGGATCACAACGTGCGTAAGCGATGTTTACATGAAATCCGATTAAACACAATATTCACTATTGATTAATATATATTTATTTATCAATGATAGTACGTTTACACGCGTAATAACAATTCGGGTAGTTGACACTGCACGCGTGTTGCCGTTATAAATCCAAATATACACGATGAAATGGCTTGGAATTTGCCGCACAGTCGTCGTGATTAAAACGCACGCGAAGGAAAAATAATAATAATAATCAATGTAAAGAGAAACAAAACAATACAGCCGAATCTGTTTCGTATTGTTACTGCCGTACACCTCTTGTCGCGCCGTCGTGTCGTCGTCACCACGCCCAGCGTCGAGGTTAATCTCGATAAGTGTATTTGAAGCCGAGGCGCGCGTTGAAGGTATAAAAACAATATAAATCGCCGTTACACGCAAATCCCAGGGCATTAGGACTCGTCGCGGAATCCTCGCGGGGATTCAATCGAATTCACTGCCGTTTATTTTCCCTGTTGCTGCTCCTCCACGAGTAATTAAACGTTCTTCGAGCACCGTACACGCGTCGCTGTTCCGCGTCTACTCCGCCAACGCAGCGTGACCGTTTGTTTACCCGAATCCATCGCCGCGCGCCGTTTTCCGCGAGCCCTCTTTCGCACCGTATATAGGTATAGCAGCGGCTGCAGCTACAGGTATATCTATCTACAACTATTCACTTAGCGGTACAATCTTCGAAATAGATTTCTGTGCGGACCCCAACGAGGGTGAAGGAAGAGAAAAAAAAAGGGTGGTGGGAAACAAAAAATGTAAAAGGACGGAAAGGGAACCCTTTTAGTTTACGCGACTTTTGTCCCCGAGCCGCCGTAGCAAACCTCTGCGTCGGCCCTGGTCCGTTTCGTTTCGTCCTCGTCGTCACAGGCGAAGACCGACAATAGCAGAATGTATATGCTTTCCCGCATAGTTACATATATTGTCGGGCAATCATAATCTATTATTGTGTCTAATAACAACGCAATATATTCCAGTCTTATGAAGTGTAACGTGATTCCATCATTATAATATTCATTGCGCGTTCGGCTTTATTAAATATATGGAAATCAATGTATAATAATTATACATTGATAATAATTATTATAGATGCGCACCGTTATTGATTTAAATTTATCTCCTATATGTTCTAAAATAAATAAGTACAATCATTGATTATAAAGAGTAATATTTATAACCAATGGTACAATTTACTTATACCATATAGTATTTCACCTGTAGAAACAATCCGTTTTCAACAATCTCAACTGTGTGTCATTTATGAGTACGTTATTAATCATCGATATTCTCAACGTTATTACTTGTGCAATATAATTATTATCTATTAAGAAAAGTAAAAAAATAATTATACAAGATAAGTAATAATATTTTGTGTGCATTGATTTTTCATTTTCAATTGAAGTCGACAAAGAAAGTAGGTATGCGACCGTATACGTAAATATATGCATATTATTGCCGTAATAATACCGTTGTCACTTGTTTTGCATATATTTGTTCGCTTTGTTTGCTTTGATGTAAAATATCTCCTAGTAGTATACTAGGATCAAATGGAACATTATTATTAAATGTCACAGCGCACGCCACCGAAAGTGTGGATGGAATCGTTTGAGAAATAGCCAAAGTTTAATATCAAAACGCAATATGCAAATAAGTTGTTCACATAGTTGAACAACACAAATCGAAACAAGTATTCAAATATGGCACATATATTTGTAAAACGTTTTTCTGGCAGTTTTTTGTAAAAGTTAAATAGCATTCCAAACAAAGCATTTTATCCACTGTAAAATATTATTTCCGAGTCATAGTGAAACAAATTGCAGATTATGGACAACATTATTTTCCTCTGTAGTTAACGTTAAGTACTACTAATGAATAGTTTGTAAGTTTTAAAAAGTTATTTTCGGTAGATATTTAAGTTAATCCCAAACGTTAGAGGTTCATTTTGTAACCTCTGATGAGGGTTGGTTAATCAAAAGCATGCTACACCAACTATTGCCGTGGTTTCTAATTAAGTCGAAGTCAGCTACGCATTGTATCAGATGGGTTCGGTAGTAGTCTTCTGTCATCCAAGGCAACGTGGATAGATTCTGCCATCCTCAGAGATTAGGTTGAGACCACTGTCCGATGTGGTAATTGCATGATCATTATATTCACTTAGATTTGATGATAACAAATCTTAGCGAGACTAATTTTTATACTGAAAGTATAATATTGTTCATTATGTTTGAACATGGAATAAAAATGATAATTAACGGAAGTGATAGAACTTTTTTTATTTAATCAGGTTTTAATGGATTATTTTAAAAAATAATAAAAAAAAAATTGATGGTGGGGATAGAGGTGGGTAATTTTAAGAAACCTTATAGTTGGCTTAAATCTGATTCTAGATAAATGTCTGTAAAAAACGTCCCTTAACGTTAATTCATATTAATAATTGTAGTTTCATAGAATATATTGAATTAAAGTACTATAATATTTTTATTAATCCTTAGAAAACTAGAATTGAATGTCAAAATATTATACCTCTTTATAAGTATCTTTTTTTTTTATAAATACTATTAGTATACTAACTTTTTTTTGTACACATTAGTTTTTTACTCTAAAGAATATTTTCAGCTTGTGTGTTTTTTGATTGTGAACCTGTGTACTCAAAAAAATCAAATAAGTATTTAAACAATATAATCGGTAAAAGCCGAAGAAAAATAAGTTTTAAAGAAATATAACTATATTATAATAATAAAATAAATGCGACTTAACTGCAGTATTATATTATTGTTACCATTGAACAATAACTACAGTTCATATTTTACACATTTATTCACAGTAGACTGCTTCCGAATTTTTATATTCGTTATGCGGGGACAAGACGAAAAATGAGAATTATTTCAATCATTATTTACTGTACATAATACGATATTAGTATAATAATTGTATTATATCGAAACAAAATATCATATTATAATGTTGTAGAACATGTAAAAAATATCGATATTTTTTTTTGCCAATTCTATCCACCGTGTGGTCGAAAAATAACTATTACCGCAAATATAGTACCTTATACGAATAATACGTATTCGCGAAATAACGGCGACGCGCATTGGGAGTATCGTTTTAAACATTATTATTTTTTCTGCCCTTCGTTATCCGCAAATATTCTCCGGTTTCGTTTAATATTCAAGTCGTCACGCTGCTGGGGCTATAACTCATTGTCACCGGAGGAGGAGTTTTGATTAAGAGATACAGGCATTTAATGGACTGTCGCCGTCGCCGCTCCACTAGAACGCCACCCTAAAAAAAAAAAAAAAATAAGGAAAAAAAGACATTCAAAGCTCTGATGACGACAATATAACATCAACGGACCCCTCTACGATGCCATATATTAAATGTAGTGTATATATGCATTTAATGTGTAGGTCGTAAGAATAAGGAAATCACTTATAACATAATGTATAAAGTCGACTGATCTCGAAGCTTTAATTTTTCGTTGTGATATAAATTAGTTAAGACCGAAGAAAATATAATCGCAGTGCCTTTCCCTTTATGTTTCTTGATAATTATTTTTGTTTTATAAATTATAATATATTATTAATTTATATTATTACTGTATGATAATCTTACACCGTGAATGTTACATAGCGAACCCTTTAACATTTACATTATCGATCCTTTAACATTCCTTTAACATTTTTATATTCGTGTATGTTCAAGTTATAGACGATCTCGGTAATCCATCCTTTCGAGATTCGAAAATATTACATTATTATGTCATAAGAAAATCTCAAAAAAATGCATAAATCACAAGCTCGTGCCACACAATTTACAAAAAAATAAATATAATATCCAATTATTCGTACGAAAATGTACGTACCACTACAAGGATGACGAATGCATGTTGTGCAGCTGTTGTATTATATTAACTGTTACATGTACTGTTGAATAGACGAAATAATTCAGAATTTAAGCTTGACTTCCTGCAACTCATGGAATCATGTGTTTTTAATAATTACAATAATGATAATTCCAGTTAAAATACTTAATTTTAAACGAGTTCATATTTATAAATTTATGAACAAGTGTATTATAATTGCACTCATATTCATGTCACTCGTATAATGTTGATAAACGCGTTAATGGGTTACAGCAGAGGTCGACAGTTAAAGCATAGAGGGTTCGGACAATATGAAAAATTATTTTTGAGTGGTCCAGATAAAAATTGATGTGTAGTAGGCATACAGTTATTTTTGAAATAACTGAAAATAGTTGTATAATAAATATTTTTATCCTATTACATTACAATATTATACTAAATGGTTTTGGAATTTAAGTTATTTCATCTATTGTCTTAAGGGTCTTAAGGGAGAGGGAGTGGAATGCGTTAAGAGTACATTATAATAATTGCGATTTTTGACGACTATATTTCTTATGTGGTTTCAGCTGCGGACGTTTTAGGATAGTGTTTCTCAAAATTTTTTATAATGTGGCCTCCTAAGGTTAAGGTGTAGGTATATTTTTCATAAAAATCGTTAAAATTACGGGGTATTTTCGTTTTTAAACAAAACTCAAACAATCGTACACACCAATATTTTACGTCCCATTCATCCCTCGTAACGTACAAACGGCTCTAAGTTTAATAAGCACTGTCTTAGGATATCAAATTTGAATGGGAGTCGTCTAACAATTCGCAATCGTGAAAGATACGTTATTATTAGAGGCGACAGCGTCCTACAATGACTCGGATCGCGAAGACGGTGGGAGGAGGGTGGGGGTGTAAAATAACGGACTTGGTGATACAGCGTAAAAACAACGAGCAGTCGTGTATTTCTCGCAGCATCGAACACACACATTCGAAACGGTTTCGAACGTAAAGACGCTGCGAAAATATTACAGACGCGGACGGCTGGGTTGGTGTTGGCGGCGGGGGTTTGGCGCCAGACAGACATTCGGACCGGGCGCCAAGAAAAAGGTTCGCATAAAAGCGAGCTACCCTCGCGCCGGCTTCTCCTCGGAATATCGCACCCCCATTCTCGTCCCCCGCCCGTTCAGCGTCAACCGAATGCGTATACACACATGCATGCGGATAAAAATGAACCGCGTGCGTGGGAACATTGTATGCCCTACGAGAAATATCGTACGCGCCGTCGACTTTTTGTCGGAGGCCGCCACCAAATCGCACATACAAGCGCGCGCGCCACTGAAATCGATAACGATAATTTATATATGCGTACCGCGCGTGTACAGGGTGGTTATAAGAGTTCAGCCACCGAACGGAACACGGCTCGGTACTATTACCGTCGTAACGTTGCCAATGTTTAGCGATGCGTTCGCTGTATTGGTTTACATTCGAATATTGACGGGGAACAACGACGCGAAAACACCGTTATCATGAAGGTGTGCTAGAATATTGACAGTCTCTGAAAATTCAAAACTAACCGTTTTCAACAGTTTTATATGTTAACATCTACTAAATAGCATTCAACTTGACCGATGGAAGTACCTTCTAATGGGATTGCAACAATGTGCAAGTTGTTGTGGAAGAAATAGTATTGTTTTCGAGAGGAAAGTCATCGCCACGTAACGCACAGAATATAAAATGATTGTTTTATGATAATATAATATTAGTACGATGGAGTTTTGAGTGGCTTGACGAACGCATCGGCGAAGAAACGAGATTTGACTTTATATTTGTACACCTAAGGCTATTTTATTGTTTTCACATTCATACGATATAGAGATTTCGGTGTGTAAAAAGTATAATTACAAACGTACGTATGAACGAGAAAACGTTTTAGTTGAACCATCGGATAATTTAATTTTCAATTGTTATCATTTAACACATTATTTCAATGGCCATTGTAACGATGATGACGTGTTAATCGTCGCAATTGTGTACGTGGGACATCTTTATTATAGTATGCGATGTATCCAGACTACTACTACTAATATTATTTATAGTACTCGTATTACTTGACAAATGATGATTACATGACAGCTGTGTAGTACTGCAGTAAGCTTTTTTTTTATTTCGTTAAAATAAAAATGTTATCACGACTAGTGTGGAATATATACATTATATGTCATTTCATTTATTATTATTTCGATATTATTTTTCTTTGTAACCATCAAGTATATTATTTTATTTCAAAGAACTTCAAACATTTTACGAACTTTTATTTTTAAATGACCATTAATACTGCATGTACGATGTACTTATTGTATTTATATATTTGTAACGTTTTCATTTTTGATGCTTTCTTTGTCGTTCTTTTTTTTTTTTAGGTTTTCTACCTAAAGTGGATTGTTAATTCTATATAATTGTTAGTATAGTTTTTATTCAGCCCTCGTTTTTCGTTGAGAAAATAATTTACCAAAAGTGTACAAAGGATTAATTAAAGCTTAGATTATTTTTCGAGAAAGAGTAGAAGCGAATTCATTTTAAGATTTCGTCATTAAACGGTATTATGTTTTTGAAGACATTTGAATAATTAATGTTTATCTTTTTTTTTTTATATTATTTTACATAATGATATAATGTGTACCTCACACCACCGAGAATAACTTATCACGAGACTTAGTTGACAGATGCTTCAGAAGTATTAAGTGTAATGTCTTAAGTGTGCCCGACGTAAAAAAATCACGTTTCTGACCGGATATCCCTTTCGTTCTCCGGATTTTCACCGCTCATCATAATGGTACACAGATATATAATAACGAATACGTCCCCATATGTCTGTATATTTGATGACATCCTTAGAACATACTTAAAAATGATAACAATTGTGATAATGAAATGATGTTCCAGAATTTGTTTAAATGTGTTTATTTTTGAACATGAATTTGCACGCATTAGATAAATAAACTCGAAAAAATGCAATAACAAAATTGTACCGAGATGCGTTTACTTTACATATATGATTTATATTTGCGTACACGGTGGCATAGTAACGTTCTGATATTATACTACTATAGTGAAAGAGATGATATCAAACGAAAATCGTTAGGCGTGTGTACATTATGATTTATGTTTCGAGTGACTACTAACAATATCGTGTTCGTTAAGATTTAACTTTAAGGCCGAAGTAATTGCTGTACACAGGATTTTAGGCGCGAATATAGTGATATCAGATTGCTAACGTACCTTTACGGCAGTCTGTAGGTCGGTCGACTACGGTGTTGGAAATAAGGTTAGAGGATAGAGAAATAAAGACATATAATATTATACAACATGCGATTTAACTCTGTACATGTATACAAGTGTAATGACAATGTCATCGCTATCACACGTCTAATATAACGATATGCCGCTCTGTTCTTCGAAAGCCCGTACACTGTTATTACTGTATTATATCGTAAAATAATTTATAATGACACGCATCTGATACGGGGGTCTAATGACCTACATCCAAAACGCCGTGCATAACTTGTACACTGAGAGTAGATGCTAAAATGCGGATCTTCTAAAATGTTGAAACGATTTCGTAATATTTAATAAACATATCCATCGCATATCGTTCCGGACGACTTTTTCGGCACATTTTATCGTGCTGCTGCAGCAAGTCAATCATCTAGACATTTACATTGCAAAATTAAAAACAGACTAAGCGAATACACCATAGAGCTTGCCATAGGCGTGTCCAGGCCTTTAATGCAAGTGGTACAACCAGGGGAGCTAAGGGGTTTCAGTCCCCTTTTTGAATAATTTTTGTTATTCTTGATTTTAATTTTTAACAACAGGTTTCCGCTTTAGGGAACGGGGCACCCCCTTCCCCAATTTTGGCTTTTTTTCTGTATTTCAGTTCAGGAGGTCACTAGGACCCACTCTGTCGCTGATAAAGGTGGGGTTTCGAATTCCCCCTCTCTTGCTAACCTCAATAGAAGAGATCAATTGCCATTGGTGTTTTTGGTGGAGACTTAAATGTATACTTTGCTTCAAAATTTGGATGATTATTGAATAAGATTTTCTGAAGATAAGTTGAATTTATAATACAACACAATATAATTAAATTTATGTAAATATAAAAATGAATAATTGAAGAACAAAATTTTGATTTTAATTATCCGGATAGTCCGGATAAGCCATGTACTCCGGATATGCCCATCACTAATATGTACAATACTATAAATTTGATGACCAAATTTTCATAGTAATAGTATGTATTATTCAAAGTGTAATGATCAATACATCTTGGCACTATTATAAAATAATTTGAATTACAATCACGATAATGTACGGAGGAAAATGCCGATATACCCATACGTAAGAAGTCTAATTACATGTGTCAAAATTTATTATGGTACAATTGTTACTTTCAAACTTAAGGCATTTGGGCCACTTTTGAGTTTGTTAATTACTTTGGGATAAGGTAATAACTGCAAAACGCAATTATGGCACATGTCTGCAAAATATTATTTTATTTATATTTATATCCCATGAGGCTGTTGTGAGTGCCATTTGAACACGCAAAGGGCACAGGTGCGTACCTTTCAACCCCCGCGAATACGCCTATAGGGCTTGAGGTAGTTTAAAAAAATCGTTTTTCTGTGACTACAGAAAAGTTACGAAAATATGACCAAGAAAAAAGTACTTATATCTCACGATCAAAAATTTTAAGTTTTATTTTACTAGTTACATTGTGATGAGCGGAAATCGGAACGACTAAGCGCTGTAAATCAATTTTAATAGGTGTACTATGGTTATCTAACACAGTGGGCACGATCTAGTGGTGTATATAAATGGGTGTAAGATGTTTGCATTTGTAAAGCTAACGGTAATGGAAGAGTTCCATAATCACATTTATTTTCAAGTCTTCTGCTTGTAGTCCCGTCTGTTTCGGTTTTTGAACAAATCTCTCAAGGCAGTTAGTTAGTTTTTACAACCTTGTGATACCCATCTTGTTACTACTTCCCTATGCAGAGTCTTGTGCCCGTTATCGTGCGTCACGAAGCGACGAATTTTTTTTTTGAAATAACTGTAAATGTACAGCTCATTGTTTTTCCTTTTTGTTTTAATTTTACATACATAACGTCGTAGAATAGATATAATATAAGAAATATATTTAATGTCATTTTTTTTTCGATCTCACTATCGTCGGGTTGTTTTGACAGTAGTTTTTTTTAAGACTGTCGTGTACAAGGGAAGTTATACTGTACATTGGTTTACAGTTTTTTTCTGCAAAGGTGGAGATGACGATTGTTTTTGCCTTGAATAAAAAACCGCTCGTGGTTAGATTCAAGTCTCGTAATTCGCCCTACCTTGTACATTTTAGTTATAGTGTTTATGATGGTGATTGCTGACTTGGTGTACGTATGATTATGTTGCGGTGTATTACATATATTTCTTTGATAAGTCGATTTTTTTTATAACATTGAAAGTATATTGTTGCGCCACGTGTATACGTACGGCACAACTTGAAATCCGTGTTTGATGCGCTTTGTCGCTATTTGCGCGGAAAGTTTGATTCATATGAAATAAAAAATAAAAAAACGGGTAAACAAATGGGGCGATATGGCCGAATAGTTGTTTTTCCCTTCTTTCGAAATCTCGCTTTCTACGGTGCGGTGTAATATGAAAAAGAAAAAAAACCACGTACGAATTGCACAGCAATAAACACTTAGCATATATACGATGATAGAACAAGGGGTGAGAACATCATGTGCCACAACTGCCTCAACCCCAACATCGCACACGTAAATATACACATGCACTACCCGAGTCTTTAGAGACCGTATAATACAATAATATATGTATATATATATATAAGTACCTATATACAGAGTACATGGCGATTTTCAATCGACACTTGAGTACTTAAGCACTTTTGCTATTTACTGCTGCATATTACTATGTATATATAATATCCCGTGAAATCGTATTCTCTCTCCCTCTCTTTCGCTTATCGTAAATGCGTCTATACGTCATTGGCCGATGTTTAATCAACAAGTTGATGGCCGTGGGCTCGATACCACCCGTATAATATACAGTACGCGCCCGCGGTGTTTGTTCATGTAAATCCTCGTCCGCTCCGAAATCGGCTATATATACTGGTATATTATACTGTACATGTATATACATTTATACCCATCGACGTGCCACGTCCTCGTCGTTGTAGTAACATTAACAAAACACAACAAAATTTATATACACAACACACACACAGACTCGCATTTTATATAATATATATATATTATACGATTGTTTCACGGGGTATTCACCTCTAGTACATCATTTGCATCTCGCACTCCCTCTAAATGATGAAATCCCGAATCAGTATTCCGTGGCGCTATCATCGAGCTTTGATGTGTTTGCACAACCAAATGAATCCTGCCGCCGCGGGTGGAATGATCGAAAACATTAATTTATTATTATTACGATTATCATTTTTTATTTACTTTTGAAAAACTCTCTTGTTTCATATAATATGTATTACTTGAGTAGAATTTTGTTTTTGTTTTTATTGCGTTTGTCTTAGTTAATTAATTAATCTACACGTTTATAACGATTATTTGATTCCTTAGTTATTTCCCACTATAAATGCGCAAATAGTTACGCAAAATATACTTAATGCATCAG
The DNA here is from genome assembly GCF_003268045.1 of Sipha flava. NCBI lineage: Eukaryota > Metazoa > Arthropoda > Insecta > Hemiptera > Aphididae > Sipha > Sipha flava. Next base: position 180,887 of record NW_020273323.1, read on the forward strand.
TGTAGTATGATATAAAGAATCGGCCAGTGCAATAGTATTTCATACTACCAAATTTGGTATTCTATTTAATACAATCCAGTCAATTTCGTTATAGTTAATTATGTTATATATATAGAGTACATTGGCTAGGAAAGGGAAGAAATCAGAACTAAATTCCACTTGTTCGTTGCTATAATGATGTATATAAATATTCTAATTAATAGTGACAACTACGCGTCCGCTATGCCGGATTTTTTTTAAAACATAATCGAGTTTACGTTTTAAGCCGAGTAGGTTATATGCTGAAAAAAAAATCGTATACATGTATATAAATATGAACAATCAGCGTATTTCCGTGGTGTACACACGTGTGTTGTACGCCGATCGTTTGAACGAAAATCCGATTTGATCCTTTTGAAGGGTTTCGACATTTTTTTTCTATCCCGTTTATGGTGTACCCCCTTTGCTATAACTTCTACATGTGTAGTGCCGCAGAACCGAACACTATAATGTATATATATATAAGTTTTATACACGCACATGTTATACACCGCGTTTACGTCATTACGTCGCTGCTCACGAGTATTATATACATATATATGCGTGTAATTATACATGTATAATCGTCATCGTTCCAATCTCTCGGTGGATGCGCCGCACGTATAATCTGTTGAGCGTGAAATGGGAAAACTGATCGGATCGAATTTTGCGCGTGCACCTGATAAGCATGACGGTGGATGGTAGTGGTAGTGGTAGATGGTAGTGCGGAGGAGACGTACAAAAGGGGTATTAGCATTGACTGGTAGGCGGCGGCGTACATGCACTAATACGGCACAGTAAATCTTTTTGTAATTGTTTTAAGTCAGTCTTTTTGCTCTCTCTCTCTCTTTCTCTCTGCGCCCCCCTTTACCACAACGTCTGCAATCCGTTTGTTTCTCTCTTACTCTCCCGTACAAACACATCCGCCTGGTATCGAAGAAAAAAAGAGCTTTTAGTTCTATTGTCTCCGTTTGTTCAAGAATGGCAGCGGAGAACGTTTAATGAATGGCGCGGACCACAGATCGAACTACTGACGTTCGTCGTTCATTCTATATTGTATAAAACCCTAAACCGTTCAACTCCCTTTCTCTCTCTCTCTCTCTCTCTCTTTCTCCTATCATCTTCTGTACATTGTAAACCAACACACACTCACACGCATAATATATCTATATGTATTTATCGATCGATCAGTCGTGGTACTTGATTGTAACGTATTGTATTAGACAGGAAACGGCGAGAAGCTGATGAAGAGAAGAAAAAAATGGCGCTTTTGATTTTATTCGATTTCTCTTATTTCTGGGTGAAAAAATTGTGTGTGTGTGTGTGTTCGAACTTTTACTACCCTTTCCAATAGTGATTTATGCACACACGGAACGCATCTCGACGGGAGGTATAGGGATACGTGTTCTCGGTTAAATTTACATAAAGACTGCCTGGATTGAAATAATTTGTCTGTTAATACTGCCTACACAGTAAAGGCGGATACGTAGGTCGTACTGCCTCGATTTCGTTAGTTGTTCGTTCGAAGAAAAAAAAAATTTATCCATCCTTTATCCGTCTCGTTGCTAAATGGAATCACCCTATTGGAATGCGTTTTAGAGAAAAAAAATACCGTCACGGCGGCGACGAGATTTCCCGTCTGGATAAGGTCGCATTGTTGTCGAAAAATATGATTTACCCGATAGAGTATTTTATGTGCGAGAAAACCTCCAAAGTGATCGAAGCAATATCGTACATCTGCAATGTACACAACAAAACTAAATATATATATACTATCATGTCATAATGATTACGAACAATATAACCTCATTACTCATCCTGTTTTATTCGAATGCGAATATATCTGTACGATAAATATATTTCAGAATTATGTATCAAATTTGTTTGATGTGAAAGGAACTCGTATAAAGTATATACCTATAATACCCTGCGAGCAGAATTAATTAAAAAAAAGATTATGAGCGATATTATATTTGAATATATATATATATATAGGTTTATAATTACTGTACAATATATACATAGTACACGGTATTCATAGCGAATTTTATACTTTTTTAAGTGAGGGAGTTTTTGTTGTGTACTTTTTTCCGATTTCTTCGGCGATAAAAAATATTGAAAAGCTTCTTGTACCGTCATTTTTACACACAGACGGAGAAACTTGAATTCGAATTGTGTTCCGGCCTGGTTTTTTTTTCGAATTTACTATTAGCTTTTGTAAAAATCACAATAACCAACAGATAAACGTCGAAGAAATATGTATATAAGCACAGTTTGGTGTTTTCTTTATTTCTAAGCCGAACGCGTGTTTTTATCAAATTATTTTCACACTAAGTGTAATAACGGTCAAGTTTAAGTTCAAAACAATTTAGTAATACACGAAAAAAAATACACATTAGTATCTATATTAACAAATAAAAATAAAAACACAGGAATCGATGAGATCTAATAATTTTTTACAAAAAAGAAAAAAAACATTTGTTACTATTTTTCATCAGAAGTAATTCTATGGTATGATACGATTTTTATGAACTAAGTTATTGACTTAATATTTTTCACCGTAAATTTACACCAAATAATATATTTATAATTGCAATCAATCACGGTAATATTATTTTTACAAAAGTATAATAGATATAATGGTAAATTATGTTTTTATTATTTTCATATAAATATAAGAAAATTTCATTTGAATAAATAGTTTTTGAACATTACATTAACATTTTGAAACGTGATATTCTTTACAAATAATTATTTTACATTGACTCATAAGTATTCCGAGTATTTAGTCGAAACGTTAAAAACTATAATAATGTACATTATTATATAAAATTAATATAAATATTAATTTTAGCTACTGTTTTTCATTTGGAACAAAATATTGAAGTAACAGTTTCATTGTAATAATTAATTATAAATACGTCTTAGTTACACGATTGTTTTGCCGAAAATGATGTTGTGATCGACGTGTTTCGTTTATTTTGCGGTCCGTTCTGTATTCGTTCAACTGCTGTTGATGCTACGAAGTAGTATACCTCATATATAGAAAAAACGATGAATCTTGTTCTTGTGTCTTGTCCAGGAAAATACAACGCATGCTCGTGAAGACGTAGACGTGTAGAATGAACCTATAGGATTTGCGTCAACTGTTACAAGTGCCCTCGTAGTCTATTTATAATATAATGCACTTATTGCAAAACTGTATCGATGTCGAACATTTAATACCGATGGCTTTATTTATTATTATAAATTATGTAATGTACGACCTATATCAATCGATACGATAAACCGTTCGTGATTAACGTTGACTATCAGGAAGGACAAGATTATTGATTCAGAATAACGGCCATCGATGACACATCCTTAAGCGGCGTTCATTATTAATAATAATAAACTATTGACGTGGACACGTCTTATAACACACGGGTCGAGTGAAAAGTACAACCGATTGAAATGTACCGGTTCCCTAACATCAATTTGGTGTGTACTGTAAATACTCGACGACGAGCGTCATGTTTCGGTCCTTCGTCCCAATAGAGGCGTATTTCGTGATATTTTGCGCCGATTAACGCAAGGAATTACCGACATGCGTTGTTGAAGAGGATTGTAGTACGTTGCATTTGGACGCGACGACAGACGGCTATGAATTATTTCAGAGAAGCGTTATAACTTCGTTTTGTATCGATAACTCGTGGTCATATTGAATCACACGGACCGTATGGGACGTAGTCGAAATCGCACATGGACTCCGCCGTGTGTCGGATAGACGCACGCAGAGGTGTCCCGAAGCTATCCGTTTGCGCACGGTGTAACGCGATACGGGGTGTTTCGTCACACTTATCTATACATATGTTCATCGTCTTGTCGAATACTGTACGCCGTTCTGGATCCGCTCGCTCTGTATACACCGCGTGATGAAGATTCGGACCGTTGTTGGAAATTATGTTTCTGTCATTGTATCGTATCGTATATGCGTTACTAAACGTGTAATCGTATTAATACAATATAATGATATGCACAACGTTTCGCGTAACCGTATCGGTTTTTCGACGTCGTAATAAACGGAAAATCCTGCCAGTCGGGGTCGCTCATTAGAGCCGCGGCGAGGGCGCAGACCGGATTTGTCGCAATGTCATCGCCTCCGCGCGTGTCGATCGGGTTCCTTGCGGCTCGCGCTCCCTCCCGAGACACGTGGTGAATCAGCGTATATAATAACAACGTTTCTCTCGTCTGTTCACAATGACGCGTGTAATTCGACCCATCGACTGACAGCGTGGTGACAGTCTTGTTCTCTCTCTCTCTTTATCTTTCCTCTTTTTTTATTTTAAACATTTTGAGTCTTTTGACTTTTAAAATCTGATTTTAATTGGCACATTTTATTCATAAGGAATGGAAACGAAATTCGAGATATTGCTGTATACACTTCAACCGTATTATACAAGTACCTTTTTTCTGCGCATGTGCAAGAAAATTGAAAAAAGGTCCAAACGCATATTATGTCTTATGCTGTGCGATCAGCGTTCGTTCGATCGTTCATCCGTGTTCCGCAGTTTGAAATATTTTAAATGATTCGCATGTTCATTACTTCTTAACGAACTCAATGAATAAAAATAAAAATGATAAATATTATGTGTTTCGTATATTCTACAGCACCGCACTGTGTACATCTCTCGTTATCGGCAATATCTGTTAGTTTACCAAACGATCAACTGTATACAAAGTTGCCGTTATGCCGATCTTATAAAATCCATTGTATTTCCTTACGATTCCATCGGATTTTTAATATCACATTAGTATCAATTAATTCTCTTCTGGAGGACGCGTGCAGTTTGATTTTTTTCCACTCTCTTGTTTGTTTTTATATAACATTACGAATTATGTACGGATAGTTTAACTTTTATAAACTTTTACAAACTACTATAAGTTTTGTTTTCATTGCGACCGATCTGAATAATATGAATATTTAATGAAATTATTTCGACCAAACGCAGTTCTCAATGGAACCGACCGCGGCCAAATGTAATTATAAATATACGCATATACACCGCGTCCGCACTTAGACAATATTATTTTGTTTTATCGGGGATGGCTCTAAAAGCAAATAAAACGCATAACTATGTATAGCGGTATTATACACGTGCGCGTAAGCGAATAGTAACGTAAAATACACGAACAATGGAATATCGATACGTTAAAAAAATATAGGTACCTAGTAAATTTCATGTTTTATTTAACATATTTTACGATTACTGTATAGTCAGTGAATGTATATACTGGATGTTTCAGTATGATTTGACAAATTAAGTAACTTTTGTATTATTTAATATATTCCTAATTAAAATAATTATAACTTTATTCAATTATTTATTTTCTTTTTATATACATTAATATCATATATATATATATATATATATATTACACTACCTTTATATTTATGATGATTTAATTTTTTTCTTTAACTTGAAAATAAACATTTTACATTTTATTCTACAGTTTTAGAAAACAGTTGAAATTATATTGTAAACAGGATATTTTTAAAATTTTTGATGTTTGTGATCCTAATTGAGTTGATTTTCTGCAATTTTTTTAAAGTTAATGATAATTGTAATAAATTTAACCATTACTAGTTTAATAAATAATAATGTAAAATTATTTAATTAACGTTATATTAAAAAAAATGCGGAAAATCAACGGGTTAGTCTTTATTAATACTGAATATAATGAATATTTTTTAATGATCTGGTATACAAAGTTACTATTCTGATTTTTTTTTAAAACTGTAAAATTTAATTGAATTTTAAGTTAATAATTTAGTTAAAATAAAATAAAAATTTAAGTTAATCAAAATATTGTTTAAATGTGTATTTATAAACAATAAGACCTGTAAGTGTCACGGGCGACCCTTCTAAGGATGTGAAATTATATATTATATGTTTATATAATATTTTTCTAAGTTCATATATTATATAAGCTTGGAAATATAGATTTACTATCTAGAATTTGAAGTAGATATTCTTCATTTAAAACACGTTCTTTCATATTATTTGTAGGATAAGATTAAAAATATTCAAGAATTATATTTGTTCAAAGAGTATTCTATGTATTCTATGTCATCATTCTATTTTTGTCCAACCGAGTAATGTAATGGGCGTTTATCTAATAGTGGATGAGGTTCGAGGTACGACAGTGGTCGGCGGTAATGTGTAACCACTCAAACTTCCCTCTCCATATCGCTGTTTTGATACCAACCCGATATCGAGTACACGGAAAATTAAAGGTTTTAATATTTCTAATAACTGTTTAATTAATTAGATTTTTGAACTTTAAGTGGTTCATCTTCATATAAAATACTCGCATTAAAAAAGAAGCTACATAAATTGGTTCAGTACAACCTCAGATATAACTGTCATAAAAATCGCCTATCCTTATACCTAATATAATTAAAAAGTTAGAAAGTTATTCAACAAGAGTAAATGAGGTAAACGGAAAAGTTTGAATGTCATATAAAATGTTTTGACATCAAAAAAAACGAAAAAATAATAATATTGAAAAATTAAAAGCAATTGCATTCGTTAAATCGTACTGAAACCCTTGTTTAGTTGGATAGCTGGTGTACTTTTCTATACCTCGCAATAATGATATACTATGTTGTTACTATTCTGTATTTATCCGTACAAACAACTAAAAAAAAAAAAATTCATTATTATCATTATTCAAAGAAATCGCGTGCAAACAGTTCTGTTCTCGTCCGGACGTTGAATATAATAGGCGCTGTACTGCCGTTATAAACGCAGAGGATTCGTATGGGGGAAGTTGTTACCGCCGCCGTTGTTGAATCGAATTAAACCGGAATTAGATATAATCCGACGGGATGAATGGGATTACGCGTGCATCGCTAATGGTCAGGCCCCGCAGCATCTTCGTAGTATAGTAGTAGTACTAAGTAAAATAGCACTGCGTCTAGTGATGTGTGTGTGTATGTGTGTGTGAGTGCGATAACAACAGACGAAAAACTAAAGAGTGCTAAGAGGAAAGACAGATAGAGGGAGAAAGAGAAATATCCATTTTTTCACTCCACTCCCGACTGCGTCAAATTGTATACTGACGTTTTATCCCTTGCTTTCTATTTTTTTTCCGTACCCTCTCACGACAAATATGATGTATGAGAAACATTATATATTATATAAACGAGGATTTGTTCCACTACATAAGGACACGTGTTAATAATATTTATTGTTTAATCATCGTTATTTGAAATTATATTAAACTGCAAAGTACCCAAACCGGATATTACTGGATATATTTGTTCCCTTACTACATTGTAGATGATTGATGCAATTACTGAGTATTGAAACAGTTTTATTTTTTGAAGACATTTATATGCACAAGAACCATTCACGGCATGGTAACAAAGGTATATTGTTTCTGTAACTCGAATGTTACTTTTTTAAATTCATCGACTAGACACGTCATCATTTATGAATTTCGTGTCTGACATATTATTTACAAACATTAATAACAATTTAAGGTCATCTTGTTTTACATGATCAGTTTCATTTTCTTACGAACGCGTTTTTTTTACGCGATATTAATTATTTTTTAGGTTAATTATTAGTAACTGATGTGATTAATGAATGGTTCAATTTCTTTTAAAGTTATGTAATTGAATAAAAAATAATTTAGAATCGAATGTGACGTTTAACCGTGAACCAAATTCATTCGGACAATAATTTATTTACAATTTATGTAAGTTTTATAGAATTTTTCTTATACCTTAAATTCAGAGGTATATAAAGAGATTATCGTTTACGCTATGAGCCACTTATTTTTTTGTTATGTTTCCTTGCTGATTTTGCCAATACTCATTTAAGATTATTGTGATCAATTTCTATCACACATTGTTTCATCACTCAAGGATTTATTGAGTTAATTGTTTACATTATTTTCCCAAGTTATATTATTTATTAGATCCTGTTCAGTATCTTAAATTATATTTTTTCAATGTGGTCAATATACATAATTTAAATAATAACGTTGTTGGGTATTGTAGTTTTTATGTGTGCTTAGAACATGTTTATGTGTACCGACTACAAAAGTAACTATGTTCTTTATTACTGTTGAATACGGCAAAGTTCCTATAAACTATTGCTTTAACTTTCTATTCGTTTATATTTCTTACACAATAAGTTGTAACAGTGCTTATAAAGTATTAATAAGAAATGGATAATTTCTATCGTAACGTATTACATTTTTAACTAAGAAATATCAGAAATTTTGGTCGAAATTTTTAACGTAACCCTTCATTGGAAGACTGTAATTACATATTTTACTGTGCGACTGTGTATATATATATGTAACTAAGTATAAATGCGTATGCGTGTGATTACTTTTTTTTATTGATTAAAAGGAGATATACAATCTGTGGTGAAGTTACACAATTAGCAATTTTGATCATTAAGATTAATAGTGATATGAATGTTTGAATAGGAAGAAGTCCATCGGCTACACTTATAATATTACTTAAAATATATTATAACATTTTTTTTTTCGCGATCTCATGAAAATAGAACATTGCTTTGTGCGAAGATTCATACCGAAGTCGTATGTATACAATTCCCATTGATGATTGTGACGAAATTGAGCAAAGGAAAATTTGTTCGTTTATTAACTATTCGTATTTAAAGGAGATTGCGTACGGCGTATGTATACGGAGCATCATCGGAATGTGCTCATAAAACGAGAGTGTACCGAAAGAATGAAAGACAGAGAGAGAGAGAGAGAGAGAGAGAGAGAGAGAGAGAAAGAATAAATAGTTCATTACAGATATCTACACGGTATAATACGTACATGTATTTAAAATATTATACTGGTACAGGTATTGGAGCGTACAAAGCTATTGTGTTACGGGGCACGAGCACGCGATGGGAGACGGCGCGATATCCCTTTACAGTCGGTCGGTTTACGATGAATCCCATGTTGATCGACAGGACAATTACATTGCCGTTGGCGGGCATATTGGGGGGCAGCACGTGCAGCAGCAGCGCTGCGCCGCCACCGACGACGACGTTCCGTAAGTAGTCCGATATTAAAGATTGGAGAGGCCGTGTTTACCCGGAAAAGGGGTAGATTAGGGTTGGAAAACCTCGTGTTTACACACACCGTTCGCGTTTCCCCATCCTCCCCACCCCGCCACACCAGCAGACACAACTTTCCGACTAACCGATTTGCAGATATTGCTTGTCTGCTCTGTGCATTCGCTCACTGCTCCCGTCGTTCATACCGTACGCGCGAGTGTGCAGAACCGTTAATACGTTGTATTGGCACCGGCGTGTACGGATCGAATATCCAAACGTAATTGCTTTCGTATTTCGTTAACACTTATTGGTATTTACTACGTGTACGTACGCGAGTCGACCGTGCGGCACGATGTGAAACCGTACGTAAGAAAATCACACGTTATCGACATTTTTCTTTTCATTTTTACTAAACAACGTTGTACATTTCCCGGTCCCGTCGTCGTCGTGGAATACGACGTTCAATCCGAAATAATATAATATATTATGGACGGTCGTGCGCGAATCGTCCGCATCGTGAACCCCGTGACAAACGCACAATAGCAATAATAATAATAATAATAATAATAACAATAATAATAACGTCATCATAAAGCACGATACAATATACATGTACAACGCGTTATAGACGTCGACCGGGTTTTACGGTGAACGACTTTAAAACCCGTGACGGGGTGTAGGCCGAAAGGAGCAGTGAGCGGCACCAAAGTCCCCGTATCCATTTAATCTTGCAAATCGGTTAACAGGGGTGTGAAGTGGATCATGACGACAATTTCCATCCAACACCCTTGTTTATCGCCGTATAGGACTCGGGCATTGTAATGAAACTCCCGACGACGATCGACCTACGTCGGTTATACATATGATATAATATACCATCAATTGTATTCTATCATAAATATATGTACGAGTATATATTAAGTATACACGATTGGCGTGTGTGGGGTATGGCTTGTGAATTATGACGTGGAATACTAATAAACTACGTGGTACGAGCGAATATCGAGAAGATGTTGCATTGTCGCAACATTATACGGTTAGGTTAGCATTAGTACAGGACGGTATATTGTACGTACATAATATTCGTATAAAGCTGAAAAAACCAAATGTTTCGCTTACAATAGTATCCTTGAATTGTAGATTAGAGTTATATCTGATTAAGTAATTTTGTGTGCCATGAAAAAATAAACGGTGACATTGTCATTGGCACTGCACAATCGTAAGAGATAATAATTAATATTTTATAATTAGGAGATATTTTTAGAAAAAACAGTGAATCATAATGCGCATGATTAGAAATAATTGTTACGTAATATTAATGTGAAAATTATCTTGTTCACATTTGGTGCTATATCGTTTCCTGGTTCTGATCGTGTAAAAAATGTTTTTTATTAGTTTTTTTTTCATTCTTGTAATATCTTATCGATTTTCTTACCTCTGCAATCGAATGTCGAACTATTACATATTGCTATTCATGAGTACTCAGAGTTGAAGATACCCCCAATAGGGATAATGGCACTATAACCGTTAAAATAATATACCCTCTGCAATATATTGTTATCTTTTTTACTGAAGTCTCTATGTCGTATTTTTAAGCATACGAAAACCGTATTGCAAGTGAATGGTACATATTAATATAAATTACTATTCGAAGAATGGTTTTTTTTTTAACCAGTTTTCACTTTCCGATTGATTTAATTTAATTTAGTTGTATTCGTGATTTAAAATGACTAGCGACCGTGTTTCTGGTAATACCATTAGATTGGCCGATCTAATTTTCCAAAAAAACTTTCCTAGGCTAGAACAATGTGTATTGCGAATAACTAATCATGATTTTCGTATTATTACGACACTCAAAATACTATTTCTTTTGGTTAATAATACTCATGATTTCATCCGTGTTCATATTTGTATGAAATAATATCATCTATTAAGTACATGATATTTTAAATTTATATTAATGTTATATTAAGCCATCTGGTAGCTATGGTATAAAGAAATTAAATTAAAATAACCTTTAATATCTAAAAGTATTTCAGCTAAATTAATACGATTAAAGCGGATTTTCGTTTTCGTGAAACAATCAAAGATTTCACCCGTTCCGTGGACGTAATGAATACACGTATCCAATACACGAGTACCTATAAGTTTAAGCATACTGGACATCCGTCTACTGCAGTCGTTCAACGTGGCGAAATCGTAATATCCAAACTTCATATCATTATAATCGGTATAGCATTATCGTTCACTCGGATCGCGATGAACTGAACTGAAAACAAGTGATGGTTATATGCAAAGTCACTACGAATTAAGTCTTCTGAAACTCGTGCATTTTCAATCTAAATGGTAACGTTTACAAACAATATACTAGATGACGTAACACTTTATATATATACAACATATATATCTACATCAATCAACTATATTACATTTACTGTAATAAATGAGTGTGTGTGTGTGTGTGTGTGTGTGTGTGTGTTTGCACATGCATTCGGTTTCTTCGGCACCCTTCATCGTTGCAGCAGCAAAGCGGACCGAGTGAATACCGTAAACGTAAGCGAAAAACACGCCGGTGGTTGATGCAAATCGAGTTAAAAATACCCGCTTTGTTTGAAAGGCGACGCGGCAAACGGTTAAACAGTGGGCGGCGGCGAACCCGAATGCAAATGAGGTTATGAAACATTTACGGTTATAGACGTGGGGCGGTGAATCCAAGTGGGCGGCGAAAGCGTTCTGGGAGTATATATATATAAAACTGTAAAGCTTCAGCAGCCTACCTAGAGTTCCGATGAAATCCAACGACTTTACGGGACGAAAAATCGAAAATCTTTTTAGTCGTATATTATAGGCTCGCACGTTATAATGCTTTACCGTACGGCATACGGACGGTCGGACGGTGGGGGAGCAACAGGAGCGCATGTACGTAACAGGAAACTTTGAAATTTAAAGCGAAGGATATCTGGTCGGACCCGGTCGATAGCGCACACAATACGACGAAATCTACTTAACGATAACGCGATTATAAAACGTGAATTAATTCGATCATTTCTTCGGCAGCACTGTTGCATATTATTATACACAAATACAGTTGGGGTTCTATCATACTGAATGACGAATGTGTCACACTGATGTCCCGGGAACACACGTTGCTTCACGTTAGATTTGTGTCTAAACTGTAAGAAAAAAACCAGTTATCATCTGTGCGCCCGTTCTTCTTTTTCGACCGGTTCTCGATTTAAACACGACCGTCGATAGTATTATTAATTTTTAATTAAATTAAATTTTTTTATTATTTCATTATTTATTATTAATTGTTTATGATTGATTTTAGAGTGTAAAGACATGCCATTTTATTGTTTACATTAGTGGTCATTAGTGGTGCCTCTACGCGGACGTAGAAAATAAACTTTGCTTGCATTAAACTCGATAAAAACATGTTTTCGACAGTAGAATATTATTGATTGTTTTGAAACCTTGTTTTTATTACGCTCAATGAAAATTATTACTGTGACGTTTAGTGGATAAACGAATAGACACTTCTGTTTGCACCAGAATTCCACGATGGTCAAACTTGTACAATATACTATAGTAACCACGCCGTGTGCCGGTTCATATTTTACCGATCGATCGCCGTTGTACATTGCAGCTTCTGAAACCGATCGGTTTTAACGGTTCGTCGAACATTGATATTTTATCCGTAAAAAATAAAAACTCTTTAGAAGGAAAAAACCGACGGCGATTCCGGTATCAAAAATAAGGGGGTTTGAAATTAATAGCCTTTATTGCGCTTGCGTCCCCTATATACGAGAAGAAAAAAAGGGATTTATTGTATATTTCTCTGTATTTCTCTGAGCGCATTATAATACGTACATGCACACACACATTATACACAAGTATATAAATACTCGGACGAGATGAATTCGACTACAAACTATTTACAAAATATAAGGAATGTATTATATATAATATTATATAATATATACAAATGCCCAAATCGATATCCATTGAAATTTAGAAATATAGTCAATTGCAAGTTCAAAACGTTTCATTCATTTACAGTTCGAGAAATACAATTGAAAATGTCATTAATGCTTACACGATCGCTTTAGCAGTTGGTATTATACATTTGTCAAATTTGTCACTTTCAAAATAATTATGTTCACATTATACTAATTAATCATCGCACACCGATTAATAGTTTTAAATTTTATTTTATTTCAAACATGTCTATTATCGCTATTAATTTTTACACGACAATTATAATTATATACTTATAAAATCATGTATCACGTACATCATGATAATATAATTGAAAATAATATTGTTTATTTTTTGAATTCTGTGACATTCGATCTGTATAATATATTGAACCCATTACTTCTGTAATTGGTGTTCAGCAGATTCACTAGATCCATGCAAATGAAAAAAAAAACATTTTTTATTAAGCTGTAAAATACCGTAAACAATCAAAATTCAAAACTATAGGAGGGAGCAACGGAATACGTACTCTATTTTACGAGAAACACACGCGTTACACGACACTGTAATTCGACCGTAAACTCGTTTCACGTGAACAAAACCCTGCACTCGGTCAGTATAAGCGCATATTCTGTAGTAATATATCGAGTTATTGTCACGTTTAAGAAAAATACAGTATCTTATATCTACCGACGTTTTTAAGTGTATAAGTATTTTTTACTAATCAAAAACCACTTTTATCGCGTCGTGTTGCCGAAAAAATCTATAAATGCTCTGTATGGCATATTTTTGTAAAAAGACATTTCTCTACTAACAAACGTCAAAAATGTCCGTACGTATAAAGAGGCTTCTATAAATCGTTAAAACTGTTACCTTATAAGAAACACTCTATCCCACTCATAAATAAATATGACTCAGGTGACTTGTTCCGTAATGGTGTATATCACGTAAAAACACGCATTTGGACGAAAACGTTGGAACCGTCGTGATAATTTTTTGCGGTGGGTTAGGATGTTTTCATTTTCCAAGCGTTAAATGCGAACGGAAAACCGTGAGATTTCTACCGGCTCGACCCACATGTTTTGGTGGCTACATGCAACTGTTTTTTATACTGAATACGCTACGGCGATCACGGAATTCTATAAATAAGTATTATCCGAGTACGACGTTAATTCGATAATTTTCGTTAGCACTCGGTCGAAATTTCCGAAACACGCGTTTTTGTAATAATAATTATTATAATTATTATTAAAATTATTGTCTTTTCAAGCCGATCATGAACGCCAAAAATCTATGATTTTATTTGAGGTGCCTGATCTACAAACATTCGAGGGGACGGGGATGGGCTCTATTAGTAGAAACGTATATTTTGTTTATTTTATTTAGAAGATTATATGAAGATCTCTGAAAGTTTTGTCAATCCAGCGCTCTGAAATCTAAATTTCGTCCTAAACGTTTTGATATAATTTTCAACTAGGATTTCGGGATTTAATACTAAAACTTGACAATGTGCCTTTAAAAATTGTTTAAAGGATTATATTTTAATATATAAATTTCAAATTGGTGGTTGGTTACAAATGATTACAAATCGGTTATTAATATTTGAGAAAAAAAATTACGAGATTTCGATGGGTTGGCGCTGCAAGACATCCGGAATAGCTGATATTTGGTTTTTGCCTTACAACTTCATTATAATAAATTTGGCCACCGACGGGTGGTCCGCTGGTGACGGACATACGAAAGGGACACGCATTTTAATTGGATCGCTCCACGTACACGCACAAGCACGTGATGACCGACCGGACGCTTTATCGTTTACACACAATACATATATTATAATACACAACTCGTACCAGTGTACACGGAGTGTAAAATATTTCTAATCGGACGTCGCTGACTGACGAGCATTGTCGAGACTTTCGACTTTAATCATCGATGCAGTCGGTCGGTCAAAGCGCGCAGGGTATTCGGTCGCCGTCGGCCTTTGTCCCTTTGATGCGGCAGTGTGTACTACGTGCGACCACTCGTCCTACTCTCCATTGGCACGCGTCCGACCGTAATTAAACCGCACCACCACCGCCACGAAAACGACGAGTCGGCTTGACCAAAAACGACTGCTCAGCGCACTATTATACTATCATTCGGGTATAAATGCGGTTTGTGCCCAGTGACGAAATTCCCATTTATGACCAAATATTGCGTTTAGATTTTTGCCGTCCGGACGATTTTTAACCATCCGGCTTGCGCTTAGATCAATCAACTCTATGCTGAAATTGCGTATCGATTTCAGGTAACCTATAAAATGTTCATGCACTCAATCAAATAATTTACTGTTTTTAACGTAGTACAACACTGCTGTTGTCTATCGGAAATGCTATGATTATTTCAGACATTCATTATGTAGGTAACTGTTTAAAAAATATGATTGAAGAATCATTGCGAAAATCTATGCGAACGCGTATTGCAGTTTTCACAAACTTTACATACCTCAGCGCATAACAACAGCTTTCTTAATGCCATTGTATGATTGATTTTAAAAGCTTATCTTCTATACTCACTAGATTTTGAAAATTTTTTTTGAATAACAATAATCTGAATACAATTGCATGTATACTTATTTGTGCATATACACGATTTGTGAAAAGTACGGATCTAAATTGTTAAAAATGTTTTCTGGTTTGCCGAACCTAAAAATTAATTCGTATACTCGTAATTACGGATGCGTGTGATCAAAATATCTGTATACATAGCATATTTCATGTATATTATTCGAGCTGCACTCACTGCATCGTACGTAATTTTCTTTTTCTTTTTTTTCATTAAGTATTTTTCGTTTTCGCACGACTTACATATTTTATTTGTTTTAGTTCTTCGCCACGTGCAACATTATGTAATCGAATTACGCGGCCGCGGACAAATGATTGATTCGCGCGCGATGATGACTTTTTCACGAGCGATTTTTATGAATATTAAACGCATTAATCACCAACCCTCCCCTACTCATGGTGGGAGGGGAAGCAACGAAGACTTGTGGCGGGAGGTGGCTCAGCCGAACGGCGACGCAATTAGCCTGATGAATATCGGTCGTGTACGCCACTGTTGGCGCGGCTACTGCGATGTTTTTCGTAATGAAGAATGATATGGTACCCACGAAATGTTACCACTCGCGTTCGCCTTCGTGTTATTAATAATAATCGTGATTACCGAGCTATTTCGTCGACCGTATTTTGGTCTTCATGCACTGTAGTATTCGCCATCTGTATGTTGCGCGCGCCTACGATGATGTGACTTTTACGGTTCTCGTGGACCGTGGAGTACGGGGTGAGGGTTAGCGGGAAGGAACTTACTTATCGACAACGTTGTTGTCAAGTTTTCCTTCCCCGTTCAAGATTATTATGTAGTAGAAGTATGTATAGTAGTGTACAGTGGTTTGTACACCACAAAGGCTAAATTATAATATAAAACAAAGATCGATCGACGAAAGAGCTGATGACGCGAGATCACGTACGCTATCGTATCATCTATTGTGATTCATACATTATATTATCGCTTACGTTACCTGTTTACACAAAGACGCTGTGTATCGGCAGGAGAGTCATTTTCGATCAACCCCTACTTCCCTATGATACCGTTACTACCGCACCGTTTAAAATCCAATTGAGTTTATAAACATGTAATGTGCATATAATGTATATCACCACAGCTTTTGAAATCGACGGACAACGTATTCGTTCGAGGTCGTCTGCGGTGAAATGATTTGATGACGCGCGTTATAATATAATATAATATGTTTTCCGAATGGCTTTTAATTGTCTAAAAACTCTAACGGTTTATACAGTGGTTTCGCTTTCAACGATGTCTCGCTGTACAACGATTGGATCATGCACTTGCCGACCCGGTAGTCGAGCAAACATTTTCCGATTTGTTCGCACCGCACCACGTCTTTTTCCAATCGATACCAGTGCTGGCTGTCGCAACTGATTTGCACCGTATGAACGGTCTTACCTGGTACAAAGAAAATAAACAATAAAAGTTATCCTGCAACAAGTGTATGATGGTTAAGTGTACATGGTATTACTGAAGTAATAATAGAGCATACCTATTCGAATTAAAAAACATAATTCCTCGGCGACTTTGCCGTTTTCGCCAAATTGATATATATTCAAGTCGGACCAATCAATGTTGGTGTAGGTGCCGTCGTCGTTGCTGATGAATCCGAAAAACAATCTAAACGTGACATAGTACGATCAAATTGTGTACAATAAAGTATGGAAAAGGAACGAGAAAACCAAGGTTGAGCAAGTAGACTAATTTTTTTACTCGTTCAATGAAGTTAATCTAGATTAGTACAGGAGTTAAGATTAAAGTTAAAAGCTACTACTTTTTTTATTAAATTGTTTTATAATACAGTATTAACATATACAAGCACAAAACATCAATAAAAAAATGTATATGCGTATATACACAAGTATATTTATATATTTTATTTTGATTCCTATTGAAATATAGGTATAGTATAATTATCACTTGTATTTTTAAATTTATTAAAACATATAATGCACAAATGTTCAATTTCTGGAATTTAAATTAGGAAAAATTAATTGAATAATAACTGTATGCAATGGAAGAATATTAGCTCTTAAAGAAAAATAACTAAACGTCACTTAATTGTACCTTTTAACTCGTTATAATTGACAAATAACTCACCTAGAAAACGTTATTTTGTGGCATACGACAGTGATCACAAGTGAACAGCCGTCGTCAAGGAATATAGTTACGTAGAAATATCTGTGCATCGCTGAGAAATTCCTTATCTTACCTGCGGAATACGGAGTTTCGTATATCACGTTAGGATATTAGGCGTTAAATTGATAATGTTATTTTATTTTATTTCTTTACCGAAGCTCCTGTCTCTTAGCGTCATTGCGTTACGAATTTCAATTATATTCCCGTTGATCTCGACGTTCGCATTTAGATCGCCGAATTGTTCCCAATGCACCACGTCGTCTTTAGACCTAAAATTACGTGCCCATATCGTGCAGGTATTACAATGAACTATTTTTTTCGTCGTAACATGCATTTTATTGTAATATTATCGTTACCGATCCAACAGTGGCTCGGCGAACTTTCTCCAGTTCTCCAGAGCGAACGAATCAGCAAACGACTCGCTGCTTAAGTCTCGGTTCAGTAACCACACGTCACGTTTGCTCTTCCAATCGGCATTTATCTTCACGCGTACAGTATTTTTCGGATCGTCTACAAATCTATACATCCAAAACGCATTTACGCGTTAATATTGCATTTATAGTTCGTAGACGCACATTAAGTATAAAACGTGGGTGTATTAAACTTACTTATGTTAAGATAGCCCGCGGGTTATTTTTACCCCCTATACGTAAAATATTTGAATTTTAAAATAAAATCGTAAGTCTTAACATTGAAGAAAATCGAGGTTAAATCATAAAAAAGTAATACGATTAATCTAATCCGGGAATATCTTGTGCAGTGCTGTTAATGTTGCGTAAAATCACTCACTATTTCGTTGAAATCATAAGATATTAATCTCATATGTACGTATTATTTTTGCATAAATTTAAGTGTATTATATAGTATTATTAAATAAATAAAAAATAAAAATAATCTAATAAATCCATTCTCATAAACGTAAAAACAACCCTTTTCAAACAATATATTTAGCTCAAAATAAACTGGGGGTAATAATTGATGATTTTAATTTTACTCTTGAACTCAGGTACCCCTGTATGTGTATCAGGGGTGCTATTTTATACATCGTGCGTTTTACTTACGTCATATTACCATGAAAGGTAATGAACCACTGTCGGAGAGGTTTGCTCATCGTCAGGCTGTATTCGTCTAAAGCGAAACCGTTCGCACTGTTTCCCTTAGTATTTTCCATGGAATTCGGGTACATCGGAGTGGCCAAGCGCCCAATTCCCGGAATCTATAACCAAATAATTCGAACATGCTGTGGGGGTTGTACGTTCTGTGTTTGTAGACACGCTTATCCGGGAAGGGATTCTATCCTAAAATTAATTAACGCGACGAAACGTAGGTGTAGTGATATTGAATGTACGTGTACCTACTGAAACCATCTGATAAGTACTTAAAATTTGTTACGTATCCTTGTTACACATATATTTAAACGTATGCGTACCCATGACTTGGGGGTTCAGATCGGAATTGAGTCAAATGGTAAAAGTAATAGAAAAAATAATATTGAACACAAACCGTTATTCGTTGAGTTTGAATTAGCTGTAGTACTAATCTAGCTGTTGGGGGAAAAAAAAGATAAATATATTTATTTTTTCATACAACTACCAGTTTTCGGGTACGAGAAAATCAATTATTTATAAAGACTGAAAAAAACAATTTTACAGTAGCGATTATTGTTTTCTCAGCAATGAAAAGTATTTACTTTTGTCAATAAGTGTGTTTTAAAGCTAACATGGTTTCTATTTCATTAGATTTGAAGACTGCATTGTTCGGCAGTTGATAATAATCCATATTTTAAGTCAATCTCACAAACATTTTGATTATGTATGAAATGTAGGCGACATACCTGTACATACACGTATCCTATTGACATTTTGCAGTTCTTTCGTCTGTCGAGCGCTAGTATGATCCATTTGCTGTCGGACGTCGTGCCACCTATCCACGTGGCATCATACCCCTCGACAAGCATTACATTCATTTAGCATAAAAAATAACGCGTATCATAATGTGTATAATTAAACTTACTACGACATCGTTCAGCCGATGAGGTCCGTCGTTGTCTTCGGGTCTGCCGTGTTTGGAATGGATGTCAAAAATACGTAATATTTTCTGGCGAATAAAAATAATAATATAATACAGTGTCGAGCGATCGAAATCATTATTACGATAGCGGTATTGTTCCAATATGTATTCTATTACCGTTGAATACATTGTTCAAAAACATTTTGCTCTACATACCTTGACGGCGGTAAAAAACCAGTAGTATATCGTGTATTTAACGTTGTACCAAGGTCCCGGTAATTTGTAATAATTGAGAAAAACGTCCGATTGATGTACCATTTTCAACGACAAAAAAATCCTTAATTGTTATTGTTAAAATATTCACAAACTTCTCGAGCGCTACGATCGACGTACACGCGTTTATCTGATACGCGACGTGACTGAACATAGCGTTATTTAACCTTTCTAATGCACTTCAAAACCACTGTAAATCGGAACACTTCTACGTCCGATAACGGAATGCATATCGATCACGGAGTGTTATTACACCGCAATCATATGTATACGAACAATCTGGAGATGGTTGTTTAACTAACGTTAGAATAAAACGTTCGCTCGTTGGACGGACATTTGTGTAAAGTCAATACACGGTTTCGTTGCGCAATCGGCAAGGCTTTTTTTTTTCATGTGCACGCCCGTGCAGCAGCAGTACACAGTGTACACGCGATAACGCGTTATTTGTATTACATTAAATCGTACGGCTTATTGTGGTGTTTCCGAGTGTGCACGCGTTATGTGCGCACGAGAGGAAAACTGATATCGACGAGACGCGCAGTGCGATTTGAAAAGAGAAAGAAAGTGTATACATTTTTTCCGTTTGTAGCTTAAGTGGCTTATTTTCGGAAAAGAAACGTGATTGCGACGCTCCATCGAGGATGAACGCACTGCTTTTTTTCCCCTACCCTCCTTTTGCCGCCTTGTATATTCTCGCCGGTCTAATTCAATATTTTACTTTTCCTCGCCGCCACTTTATACAAATAAAAACAAAATCGTTTGATAAACAATTTCGAATGGAACCAGTCTTGCAGTAAATATATTCTTGTCGTCCTCCGTCCGAGCACGCAATTTACATATGCAGCGCAGAAACGACCGCGTATTGCAGAATTATCATACTGGTCCCGATATCTATCGCCACTGTCTCGCGTATTATTATTATTATTATTTGTCATTATTATTTACCATCGATACACACAGGCGTTGACCGAGTGCATCGCCAGACGGGCTGACAGTAAAATGCGTATAAAATCAATTCGATCTAATGAAATTGGAACCGAAAATGTCGATTTCGTCCGGAAAGAATAGAGAAAACCCTAAACGATTTCATTGTGCACCACGTGTAGTGGAGCTGGAAAGTTCTATACACCGCCTATTGGCTGGAGGATGCACGATTTCTAATCGATACGAGACTGCGTGTATCACGACGTGAGCGCCTTCCAGCCCTTCCGTCTGCCGTAAGTATATAAGGAACAACCGGAATTAATCACGCTAATGGGTCCGACATCATTATTATTATTATATACATGTACACCCTCGTCGCAGCCGATGAGTCGGAAAACAATTCCTCGTCCCGGTGACAATAAAACGGCAGAAGGGTTGTTTCCTGACTGCAGAACACTCTGGCCCGGCAACGACGACGGGGTCGTTGACAATGGTCCATGAAGTCAAAACGTCAATGTAAGGAGGCTCCAGCCTCCGATGGTCGAGATGGCGATAGATATATGATATACATAGAAAGCAAATACCAAAGTACACTTTATGTAGGCGATAATTAAGTGTCGTCTCGCCACGCCAAAGAGGATATGAATACAATAATTATTAATATACAGCGTGACAATCTTATTTTTACATGGAATATTCGCCATGACAAACGAAATTAGATGTATACGTCTAGATGGCCAAGAACGAATTCTAATTATAATCTTGTATAACGTTTAAATATTTTATCACTATATAACCTCGTACAGAAACTATAAACAATCTATACAAAAAAATCAATATTAATATTTAATTTTAAAACTATTTTATTTTCTATGGTCGACTTTTGTATAAATTTAAAAAGTAAAAATGTGTTTTATTTTATTTTGCAGTTTATAAAATGCTAGTTCGGGGGATTATTACGATAAAGCTAATGTATGTTAATTAAATCCATTTGGAGAATAAAATGTCCCGGAGTAATTAACTATCAAACGGATTTAAATGGAAATAAGAAAAGAACGGATAATGATTTTTATCTCTTAGTAAATAACGTTGCGAAATCGGAGAAGGAAGCCTAAGGGAAGAAGAAGAAAGTTTTCACAGATAAATGAGCTGAAATACGAAATCAATTATCATACGCTTCACTCCCGAGGGAAATCATTGACATACATAATCTTTCGGTGACAAAAAAAAAAAAAAAAAAAGGAAAAAATAAGAAGAAGGGTATTACTCGATGCTTGTAATCCCCAAACATTGAAAAGACCGAGGATTGAGCATCTTGTCAGCACATCGGCACAACAAATAGGATTTTGCGGTAAACTCTCAATCTTCTTCGTAATATACATTCATTTTTTCCTTTATCAAACATGTTCAAAGACAAATCTCTTTGAAATGTGTTATACCTTTTGGGAAGACGTGTGCTCACGATGATTCGTCTCCTGCGGTTTTTATTGAAGTTTATACAGCAAAAAAAAAAAATCTACATCATATAATTTATATACATAAAAGCTTGGCAATAAGTTTTTGATAATGTTTTAGAAATTTCGAGATTAGTGAGTTATCATCGTTAAAAAAAAAAGGATCGTTTGTAAACGATAATAATCTCCTTAAATTCATTCGACCGTTATTTTATGACAAAAGTTTTCGTCAAATAAGCACAAAAACATCAGTATATTAAATAATTTCCGAATCGGTTATATATACACAATTACCGATTTTATTTTTTTGAGGCACTAACTTGCATAAAAGTTGTTCCGTTTTTAATACGATAACGACCGAACCGTCGTGATAATAGTATTACCATACAGTATAAAAACGTGAATTGAATTATATTGCATTATAGACGACGGCTTTGGAAAATAATTAATTGAATTACGGATCACAACTGACGCGATGTTCCAAACGAACGACGTCGAGTATATACAATACACATAATATATATACAATTTTCCAGTCAGATTTTTGAAATTTGTCTTATCATAGGGACTCATGTTAAAATGTTATCCGAAACGTCATGCTGTAACAACGATAGTATAAATTCATAGCAAAATTGTTATCGTCACCATATTTTGTATAAGTATTTACTATGATTTTTACCATAACCACTAAATCGTTGTTAGGGGATACGGTGTATTTTATTCGTTTGAGTAGTGCACAAGACATTACAACACATGTGCCAATGCATACTTGCTTAGCGTATTAGTATGTAAATTCTTCATCAACAATGACGAGTACGACGTAAACCGGGATGACGTTTTGAATTTTATTATTCTACAAAAATCACTTCGGATTTTCAGATTTTTCGATTTTCGTTTGACTTCCGAAACACATAGCACACATTGGCTCCTCCCGGATGGCCGACGAGTGTAATGTATACGAATAATACATATATATATATATATGGAGAGACTTTCACTGTACACATTTTGATAGTTTGAATTCAAAAGATTAGTCTGAAGATTTTATCGGTTCGTGCTTGCAAGTATACGAACGGGGGGAGACAATAAATCCTTTTATGAAGTCTACACACTGCAGTGGCCAGTTCACATGGTAGGCTTTGCGCCGGTTATTTTCCAATCGCCTAAGGGGACAACCGCACGCGCCTATTGTGATCGGCGTCTTTCTTCCGAAATCTCGGGTTCGCGTCGAGACATATTCTTTATATTCGCCATCTCGTCTTAGCCTGGGCCCTAGTCGTTCTCCCTCCCCCCTCCAACCATTATTTGATATTATTTTCTTCGCTTTTGCGTGACGACATTAAGTTGTCTATACATATTGTATTACGCACGCGCAGTAATTTTTACTGAACGGAAATCTGGGCTCAATAAATGTATGACCCTTTTGAGTCAACGTTTCTACTGAAAATCGGAACCATGCAGCAACTCCAAACATCACTTGTCTGCCAACTTTTAAGTCGTCATTTGGAGATTTATTATTTTTTATTGGTGAACATTTGACCACTTACAATATGTTATCAATACTTGTATAGGTTATTGTAATCAGTTTCTATAGACGTAGTAATGTTTATTTATTTAAAGTTTTTTAACAACCAAGGTTAATTTTGCAACTGTTGTGTTACTAAACGATTAACAGAATACGATGCTTTAAAGTACGCTCTGGATTTAAAGTTTCATAGGCCGAATATGATAGTACGGGTGCGTATATGCGAGTTCATGATCGTTAAATATATATGGATCTATAAGTAAAATAATCATTTATTTACGATTTTATTGGAAAAAAACCATACTGCGTAGGTAAAAAATCATTCAGCGAAAATTCATAATACAGACTTATATTTTTTTACATTTTTTTAAAATATTTTAAACTAAAATATATAATGAAGGATTTGTTATGAGTACCTATTGTTAGTTCAGTTAATAATCATTATTATAAAGTTTAGTTATTTTAGTTTAATCATATATGCTGAGTATTTTGATATTAAAAAATAACAATTATAATACACTAAAGATTATAATTTAGCTTTTAAAGAGGTTAAAAATTGAATAACTTACGTTTTCCTTCGTGTTATTTCCTATAGTTTTTGTATGTATACGATGTTTATCTACTATTCACTTATGGGTCTTGAGTTTTTATTTATCGGATGTTCTATAACTTGTCTGAAAAAAACCACGATCAGGAGTAAAGGGATTTATTTCGTTTATGGAGTATATGGCTGTATGCAGCAGTAATCTTGAGCAGTTGTTTATGTCTAGAATAGTGAGTTAATTCAATTGTAGTGATTATCATATCATCGTTACAGTGCAAACAGTATAGCAAAATACTATAACGTACTAAAAAATATATTTTATAGATCTATAAGTGTACGATCGTCCCAAATAATGATTAGCTTTTACTTGTTTGGAATCAACACATACACAATTTTATCTTGGCTTGTACAGTTCTACGTTTATCGAATAAATTATAATTTATTGAAAATAACTAAAAATGTAAAACTATTTTTTTGAGCTGAGACTCTAAAAAGTAAAGATATGAAAAAAAATATATATATATATAAAATTACATTTAAACAGTATGGTTGGAAAAACACGAAATAATTAGATAGAGCGACATAGCATGAGTTATTTTTATTTTCTGAAATAGCTGTAGCGTATGATCGGTTTGTACTTACACCTTTTAATAGTCGTAGTTACTTGTTTTACACAGCGATCCGTGACATTATTTGTAATTTATTGGGCTACGGGGATGACTTGACTGACTTGACAGACGCTGTGGTACATAATGTTTCAATTGAACATCCTCCGCATGTGCTCGTGCTAGTTTGTCTCGTCGTTGTACGATTGCGTTCATTGCGCGTGATATTGTATTTCGTTTCGCCCGAGAAAGGTTTTTATTTTATTTTTTTTGTTATTTTACTTTATACTTGCTGCGCGCGTGTATATATTTATATACATATATGTATTTAGGGACCAGAAACCAATATAAACCACCGTCGAGTGTATTACGCGGCTTCCTTTTGTGCCGTTTTAATATTCGGCAACATCCCCGGGAACGGCGGCGGTTCACTCGTTCAGTCAATAAGCTCGGGCAAAGATTTAATAAACTTCACCCGACGCACACGGCAAAAGGACACGCCAGCGTTACTATATGTATATAATATTATTATACTACTACTACTACTACTACTACTACTTCACTGTACTATACACCCTACGTCACCCGTCCTACCCCCCTGCCGCCTGTAAACATTATTATTATGCTCGCGGTCTCGTCGTCGTTCCGTGTATATATTTGCCTTTCGCGAATTACCGAGTAAAATTGATATCGTTTGAAGTGCGAGTTTGTCCCGTCGATATTCGGGGTGTTTTTTTTTTTAATTCACTGGGGAGGGAAATAACGCGCGTGCACCCGTATTATAATTATTCAAAAATATATGTACACAGTATATCGAAAACCGTTTAAAACAGTTTCAACATAGGTTAGTGTAAATGTAACCGATTATATTTGACATAACCCGGTACTTAACGGAGAAGATGGTCAACTTTTCGACTACAATTCGATTAAAATATTATTATTGTATAACGCGGTGGTCGCGACAATGTTAATAAGATTTGTATCGCTAACAGTTCATCAGTCAAGTGTAACTTATATCGGTTTATTATTATTATTAATGTATATAATAGTAACACGCAAAGTACACGTATCGAACATAAATTCTGAAATGCTAAAAGCGCGAATTTGAATTCCTCTCGGACGTTTTCATGAATTCCCACAAGGATCCAGAGGTCTCGTTTTCCTTTTTCCGTTTTCCTACTTCCGTCGTTAAACGTGTGCATTAGCGCTCGTTTAAAACTAGGAAAACAGAACGTTTGCAACACACTTTGTAATCGTGAGCGAACGGGCTGAACGAAATACTACGCGATAATATTTTTAGACCATTTAGTGTGTAATATCTATCTTGACGCGTCGTTCGTGTATTATTGTGCATGATCGATGGAGTATATTGGTAATCTACTCTCGGGATACAAAAGCGACTTGATGTCGACGGATATTTGCGGTCAACAAACAAAACTGCCCTCATCTCGGTACCAATATTCCAGCCGACCCTCGTCTTAATCCAGCTGCATCAGGCTTTGTAGTATACCATACAATATAGTCGTCGTCTCTTTTCGGGAAATAAGCCGTTAGTTGCCAGTGTATTTTATACAGCGTTCGGATACGGACGATTTAGTGTTTTTTTCCCCATTGCCGTTCCTGCACTACCGTCGTGTTACGCAGAATATTTCATTTTGAAATATTTACCGAACAGGCCACTATGTCCGCATAATAACTACGAGTGGCTATTGCCTAAAATCTATGTACCGTATACTTTTATCGCTTGTAATTATCTGCACCCGATACATAAATATTATATTAAAAATATTGCAGTAGAAAATTGGTAGGTTTATGAAATTAAAGTACACTAACGATTATAATGTATAATATTATTCGAATTTTAATTTAATTGAATTTATATAATATATATATTTTAATAAAATAATAGATAATACCATCGACGTAAAAATATATAAATATTGATATTACACGTCAAATATGAGTCGTCGGTTGTAAAAATTTGCATTAAAATAAAACGGACTTATTTGTTAAGTTTCGTTAACATTGTTGTGTGGGGTACGTTTAACTTGGGTGCGCACTTGGTCACCGCTGTTCTGGTCGCAAATGCAATATCATACCGTTCGCGGTATTACCTGTGCAACGATCGGTTGCGCGGATCGCGCGCCCGGTTAATTGACTGTTAGGATATGGTTTGTTTTCACCGGAAGGGTTGGTGAACAAAGGATGACGACGATTAGTACGTAGTGAAAACGAGGGCGCTAAGGAATATTATACGCGTATTAATTTTTAATCGTGCGCGAAAGCCGACGGACGTGCACACGCTGTAGTTCCACCGTGTAATATGGTACGGTCACTCGCGGCGCTGCTGTATTGTTAAATATCGAACGTTTCGCGCTAATTTCGTCGAGGGCCTTATGCGTCGGATATCGAATTCGGAGTGGCGCGCGCGCGTGTGTATAGGTACTTGAAAGGTAATAAAGAAGGGCTGCGACTGGGTAAGGCACGTTGAGGATGATACTGTACATACATATGTATGTATATATATAAACGTACATAATATAAGCACTTTTAGAGACGCAGGTATGCCCGAGTGTACACGTACGGCAATACCCTCTTGTGAAAATTCCCAAGGGTGATTTTGGCGGACGCGCAGGAACCGAAGCTGCACAGATTGTTAGCGGTTATCATACTATTCCCCCCTCCCCGTCCCACTTGTCTGCGAAACCGACGCGACTATAGGTCGCCGTGCGGTAGTGCGGACGCGATGACAATGAATTTTTCATGTCCGCACATTTTATGCCTGCCACCGTATTGTTATTTCTGATAATATAACCGATGTAATGAGTTACGCATTACCGACGTCATCGGATTTTATTTGCGATTTTCAACGTCCAATTACCCGAGGGTTTTATTGATTCCAGTTGATTTATTCATCCCTCGTTTTCTCGTATTAATAATTGCAGTTATCGCGTGTTACGTAACCGCGAATATTATTTAAGAATTGTTGTTTCTTTTGTTTTTTGACTACGTTTAAATCACTGTTTAAAGGGTGACCGTCGAGTTACTCTATATAGCATCTCAAAAGGTTGTACTTCATGTATGGGCATAGCATGAGAAATTCACGGATGAGTTCAATTTCTTCCAAATGTATAGTAAGCATTAAATTATCCATCAACTATGCATCGTTTGTAGTTTAAATTTTTCAAATCGTTTTGAAATTTGGTACTTTTTTCTGCAAATTTTTCCTGGAGTTGAATACAGTATTCAGTGACCGGTCATATTTTTTATGCGTTTATAGTGTTTTAGACTAGAAGAGTTGAATTTGCATTTGATTCAAATGTCCATCAAGTCAAAAGCTGGCATTGCGTCAATGATTTAATAGCAATGAGAGCGGTAGAAAGACCCGTCGTGGTTGTTTGAAAACGAATTATTTGTAATTCGGTACCTTAAGTTTATTAATAAATGTTGTGTTTTTATTATAACTTATTGTTTGATTATATGAACATGTTATATGTGTCCAAGCGTTTAATCGTTCACATGCATTCAACTCACTCCAAAGATATAGTGCGCGTAAAAAAGCGATCAAGAATCCATTTCCAAATAATCGCTTTAGAAAAAGAAAAGTCTTTCAATTGAAATCAGTTACTCGTAAATATTGTTGAAATAAATGTCGCCGATGAGCACGCCAGGCTCAAATGTTTAATGACACCTAGGGAAACTTAAGTTTTGTCTTCCCTTACGTATAAATTATGTATTATATTTTTTTTTTTTACATAAGCAATACTAAAATAGAACTGCAACAATATAATAAACTAGATTTATTTATATATATATACTATACGCATTGTTTCTTAAACTTATGGATACTGGATGGGCCAGTAAATAAAAACGCGATCGCTTACAATATCGTTACGTACGCTGTAATAAATATTTCATTATTTATTTGTATCGTTATAAAGCAACGTGTGGGCATCGAAAACGCGAAATGAAAAAAAAGTTGAAATCCGGATGGGGGTAAATGCGTGTGCTTCACCTCGTGCACACACTAACGCGCACAATGAGTGGTGGTATAGTATATAGGTGTGTTCTTGTATATAGGGTTTGTTTATAAAAGCCATTTACTTCGGTCGTCAAACGTGATAAATTCGTCGTAATAAACATCATGTCCTTTCTCTTACGGGCCGCGTTGACGAATGACGGTGGTCGGGGATTGGGAGAGGTCCATTTTCTCGGACTCCGGAAACACCTTGCGATGGAGGGTAGCGGGTACAAGGAGAGGATAATAAAGAGAAATCGACGGCGGTAGCGGTCACAAGTTCAGATTAGGACGTGACAGACGTCGTCGTTGTCACCAACTCGCAGCCTTTTCCTCCTTCTCGTCCTTCTCTTTCCTACTGTATCACCCTCTCTTCGTTATAGTTTCCTTTGTCCATCCCTCCTCGTCGCGGTCAGTCATCGCTGAACACAGGAGGAGCCCGCGCGATTTTTGTTTCGCATGAGCGTATATTATTTATATATATAAGAGTCCAAAGCCCTTCGCGTCATCAATCAAACTGTCATTATTGACTCTACGGGCCGAGTGTGTTGTTGGCTTTCTTCGTTCCAGCCGCGTCGAAATCCCTTCCAGCGACCGGATTGAATTTCGATTACGTCGTCGTTCCGCATACGGTTTACTTTTACACCCACAATATATATACATATAAATATATATTGCACGCGTATTAATAAAAGTCATCGTTTTCTGCGACGCTTCAACTGCGTCGTTAAAAAAAATACATGTCGCAGTGCGATGATGATGACGAAAAAAACCATCGCTGCTGAATATTTTGTGAACACCGTGTTCGACAGTTCTTCAGGTACTACTCCAATACTATCACCGATTTCTGTTAATTTAATGTACACGTTTCGTTTAAATATGATCTATTTAAGTACGATGAAGACCGGGGGGCTTCGATTAAATTAATTTGCATTTATAATATTATTAATTCGCAACGAACTACTACGAATCAAGTATCTTTGCACACTCGGACATACGATGAAGTGGTTGAAAATGTTCAACCATCGATTATACAGTGCAATTAACAACTAAGTTTGGTTGCAAATAAATTCGGCCAACGAGATTGCTGTATTCGGCGCGGACCACACGGTGATGGTGGTATAGTATATTGTTTCCCCAACTGTTATCCAAATCGATACTATTATACGAGTATAATAATCGTATATATACACAATTAATAGTATATAAAATACCATCATCAATATGGTCCTAATCACGTTTTTTATTGTTGTACAATGTTTCTGAGCGCCTTCAAGAGGTCTTCGTTCGCCCTTTGCACCCGATAAATTAATCCGTAGCTCGCATATAATAATACCCACGTGGTATGATAACGGTCGATGAACAATTTAACATACAATGAGACAGTCCACCATCATGCAGTCAATCATGCATCAAGTGCAGTTATCGTCTTATCGTCGTTATACGTATATTGAATTTTGTTTCCACACTTTTTAAGTTCTGTGGACTCACGTAAGAAAAATAACAGTTTTTGGTGGGGTTTTTCGATTTTAAAAAATGTATAGCTTAAAGTTTTTTAATTCTGATTTAGTTCAACACATTTTAAAAAAAAAAAAACTTTCGTAATAAATATAAAATTACTGTTCTATCATTCTTTGAAAAAAGAATTTCAAGAACAATAAATTTTATTTAGCTAAGATTTTAATCTTAAGTGACTTTAAAGCTGACCTACGAAAGTTGGTACGTTTACACCGTGAACATTTTGAAAAATTATTTGACAATATTGATTGAACCTACCTTTTAGATTTATATATTAGAGATGTTAGGGGTACCCGGTTATTACTGGATAACTGAGTACTCGTTGTCATGATTGACACTCAGCCCTTAAACGGTATCCGGCATAACATTGCATTTTTACTTGGCTTTACCTGGTACTTGGTATATTGAAATTTTTATTTGAATAATACTTAATAATCGATATATAATCAAATTTTTACCGAACAAATTTCTGTTATATATAATAAAGGATTTTACTAAGTTTAGTTTTTTTGAATAGCATTTTGATCGTCACATAATATACTAAATTAAAACTAAAATATCATCTATAAGTATTTTCATGTATGTAGTGCTCTTTTTTATAAAAAATTGAAATTTTTAATTCTATTTCTACGTAAAAATAATGATTATTTGTATTTCAAATGTCGAATATTCTATTTACATTCTTTCATATCCGTTTAGATTTTCTGTTTACACTTTTTAGGTACTGAAGACAAAAAACAAAAAGCAATCGAAATTGAATTGCATTTTTTCATTTTCGAATGTTTTTCATACTTAATTTTTATTTTCATTTTTTGTTCATTTGACATTGATTTATTTTTGCGAACTGTGATATTTATGTATATCATAAAATATTGATTCGGCGATTACGAAATTAATGTTTGATGTAGTTTTAATAAATGCCATTTTCGATTCGTTAGTATTCCAATGTTGACTCTGTAGATTGTTTTTTTTTTTTTTTAACATAAATTTGAATTTCAATAATACTATCACCAGCGATGTCGCGTTCATATAAATTACTGCATAGTACAGCGGTTTATGTAGGTGCACATATTGTACAGAGCGAACGTCGTTCTGTCAGCAAAGTTGTCCGAAAGCGAACGTAGTTCGTCTGTTGTTTTCGATGTAGGAAAATAAAGGGGAGAGGAAAAAAACTAAATAAAATTACTCCGTATCCGAAGAATGCATGTGCCTCTATACATTCGGAGGCAGAAGGATCGTCGACGCCGCGACTCCACGGCGTTTGCGGAAATTAATTGAATTGCTACCATTGTGCCGCCGACACCCCCATTTAGGTTTTTAATCACTCGCGATGTGTATATACACCGCACCGAACGATACCGGGTATTCGTCTGGCCGCGACGTCGAGTGGGCTCGTCGGAGGTGCGCGTGTACACATCATAATACTGCTTGTACCACCTACCTTATACACAATTTAGTCGCTGCTTTTGTGCTCCGTACTATTGCTCCGCGCTCGTTCCTGTAGACGTCTTGCGACACATCTATAAATAAATATAATACGTATAGGGTGTGTCTTATATCCCACCATTGCATGCAGTGTTTTTTTTTTTTTATATTTCCATTGATTGCGTAACCGTAAAACGTAATTTCGAGGAGACGATAAAATACATTTGTGTGTGTGTGTGTGTGTGTGTGTTTCAATTTTTCAAAGGACCACCGTTTTTCTTGAAAAACTTTGATTTTTCAGTTGTATACAAACCAAAGCGAAATCACCTTTTGTTTTTAAACCTAACAATCGTTATTATTTTTAATGAATTTCAGTGGTGTTTATTTTTACGGTCAAATCATAAGTATTGCCAGTCACGACTCTTGTTTATTTAGTAAATTCAAATTGGTTATTTTATTTTATCGTATTTACTGGAATAAATCTACTTAACTGGATCTAATTTTTGCTCTATCAATTTAAATAATTTCATATTATTCACACTTTTTCATCATTTTTATTGAGGTAACTTAAAGTCAGTGGCGCTTAGATCAAATGAAATTGGGCGTATTGAAACAAAAAAATGATTGAAAAATTCCGTAGGACATAGGAAACGCAAATAAAAATAGTAAAATACTAAATATTTTTAATAGTGATATGAAAACCGATTATTCGTTTGACTAGAAATGATCATCGAGCATTTACTTTGACTATACAGTTTTACAACAAATTAAAAATATTGTACGCTTGCTGTATAATGATGATTGGAATAATATTTCGAGTGCTAAATTCTGATTTAAGTGTATTAGAAAGTAAACATTTTTCGGATTGGGTTTTAAAGATACAAAAAAAAAATTAACTCTGTCAAGGCACATATTTTATTCCAATTAATCCAACCAAATAACAGTTAATTAATTTATTCTTAACCTTGGACGACCTCAGAAGTAGATTTGGACGAATATAATCGCAAAAATATGCATTATCCATTAAACACAACCGTCAGTTGGTGTTCATAAAAATAATATCGATTTTTCCATTTGGTTTACACCTGTAATATGATACTAAAATTATCATTAAAACAAAACATATGTATCGAAACATATTTCAAGTATTAAAGTAATTCGTGTTTTTACATTTTGATCGCAATTCCATTTATCGTTTTATCGTTTCGTACGATCAATACGGAATACAACATATAGCACACACCGGTGATCAGACTGTTCGTTCTGCCAACACTGTATTTATGTCGTGCGCGCGTGAACTGCTTCGGTGACATGTGACGAGAACTCGACACACGCGCCTAAATCGTTTGCAAGATAATTGCTGTAGCCGCGTGTCATTTTCCTCCGTTTTAATGGCTTATTCGCAACTACAGTGGAACCATCATTATTATATACACACTTTGAATTAACGGTTTTTCATTTGATAAAACGACTTTTTTTTTTTCAGGCCGAATCAACAACAATATGACGAGTTCGAATTCAATTTAAACAAATCACATTTAGAAAAGTCTTCCATTCCGTAAATATCATATGAATACGATTTACAGTCGACTGTGATAAATTTTAATAATGTTAACAACTGTGTTGTACTTTTTTTTTTGTTTAGCTACACCGAAGATTGTTCGGGAGGTGGCGAATTTGGTCTACAAAGTCCGGCCGAGTCGTTGGCATCACCCGTTCGACCACCCCTCAGACATATCGACAAATACATCAAACCGGAAATACCAAATCTGAGCAAGAGATATACCATAGCCATACTAACATGCATCGGTAATTAACTATATTGCGTTGCATGATGATTAACAATACTATTAAAAGTTGGTATTTGTGATTGACGGAAAATTACGGAATTGGTGTTCGGGTCGAAAAAATAAAAATAAAAATAAAATAAAATGCATTAGTCGTTTCACTTATGATCTAAAAAAACTACTCAATGTGGTTTCTAGTAGTTCGACGTGTGCAATACAAATTGGTTCCGACCAAAAATTTATGTTCAGAATATTAGCTACCAACAGTAATTTTCTTCTTGTTTTAAACAGAATTGATGAATATCAAGAATATCTAGGTATAGTAAAAATATGTAAAATTTTTATAGCGAAAAAATGGTTAGAATCTTAGGTCGGATCGGACATCATGGACAGCTGAGATACAGAGATGGGTAAATAGTATTAGTATTTTAAATTTAAAACAAGTATACCATTGCTCTCTAAAACACTATTCTGAGTGAAAAAATTCAAGTGGATCAGTTATATTTCTAAATATTGTCGATAAAATAGAAAACCAGAATTCTCAAATTTTCGTAAAGAAAATGACTTCTAAAATTTGGAAAAATCAAAAATTTCAAGTGCTTATAAATAGCCCAAACTTTATTTAAATATTTCAAAAAATGAAATATTAACTGAATAACTTTTTATTGAACTTATTTTCATGGAAATTTATTGTAATATTCGATTTCATCAAAATTAAATTTGTAATGACTATGAATTTTTTTTTTTTTTTTGTGACTTTTCAAAATATCTTTTAAAATTAGTTAGAAATAAACTTAAATGAGAAATATTATATCAAATGTTCAAGTTTAAGTATAAAAGTTTAAAATATTATATTTATTAATATATAATATTATTATATTTATAATATTATTAATATTTTAAGAAATGTATAAGATTTTCGTGATTTTAATTGATTTATCAACATTTAATAACTAAACGCTTGTAATTTTTTTTTTTTTATCAGCATTTGTATACATGAAAAAACTTTATATTACATTTTGAAGGTATTTTATCCAATTAGAATTTTTAATCAACATTTTTAAAAACACATTGAAATTATGAATATTAACATTTTCTGTAAAAATAGCACTAAGAAATGTTTTTGAAAATTATAGCAAACGGTTATATCAGTAAAAATTTCATGACTACGATTATTACTTTTTTGAGCATGAAAACAAAATTTTGATTTTGTCGAAAACTGATGTGCTTGTAGTCTTCCAGTTGACAATAGTTATTATATTTCGGCAACTGGAAATAAAGTTATAATTATTGGTTGACATTTTTTTTAACCCTTCCAGGTTTCATGATTTCATTTGGGATGCGGTGCAACATGTCCATGGCGAAACTGAAATTCCACATAGGATCCGACGTAAGTTAATAAACGTTCTTCAGCCGCCAACGCGGTTACGACGCACAATATAACAATTATATAACCTAAAGTTATACGATGTCGTCGAAAAGCCGCGTAATACTGTATAATATGTATATCAATGGTTTAAATTTTTTTTTTTAACCTATTACACTGAACTCTATTCGTAACATTTACATGGCACATGTCTTGATCATCAACGCATGAGGATTGTTTTTCTCCGACAATTGCTAAATGTTTTTAAAAATATTGCGGCACGTCTGTAGAACGCTTGTGGCGCATCAGTTTGAAAACTACTGCACTGTACCTTATACTATCGTGGAAAATTTCTTACTAAGACGTGCATACGATAGCGATTTGATGCATTTCACAAAACGCTTGTGGCGCATCTATTGTTCGGTGCGCGCGATACGGTTTTCGATTAAGTATAATATAGCCGATTCCACGCGGACGCCAACCGGAATGAGCAAAACAATTCCTTAACCCTTTCGGCGAGAGAACGACTTAAATAGCGTACCAATGTATATATATATATATATATATATAAACGTGCGCGGACTCTCTTTATAATGTGTTTAGAGTTTTTGATGACGTGATTACCGCCGTAACTTGCTCGTAGTCGGATCGAGTTCGATTATCATCGCTGCCGCCGACGCCACCGCCTCATCTCGGCCCACTGTGCGGACGATGCGCGACAATGCTTTTCGGGTGGTTTTCACGGATGTTCCCCAGCACGGGGAGTTTAATGTACCGTGAATCCGGTTGAAACGCGCAACGGCGAGCACCCCTAAAATCCCGCGGCGAACGCGGGCCAGTTTTTGCGGGTGGGCGAATGCGTGCGCGTGCACGCGCGCATCCCTGACTTTACAACGGTAAAAGCAATTGCATTTCGTCCGTCTGTCCGCCAACATTATATATATTATTTCTATACCCACCGAAAACACCTCTCCGCCCCGGCCCGACGACGACGGTGCAGCAAACGCCCTCGCCGTGAAACGTCGACTGTTTTAAGGTCGCCAGGCGGCGGGGAGTGAGCGGTGGCGCGCGAAATGGAATTCGCAAAACGGTTATATATCATATGGATGTATAAAATACATACATATTAAAACATACCGGGGTCAAAAGGTCAGAGCGTATGTATTGCGTTGCGTGTCATAATAATAATCGTCGTACATCGGTCCGCTCGCGTCGGAATGTATACGTCACCTCTACATAGAATATCGTACATTGTCGTGTTCCGCGACGGCGGTGGACGTGGCACATGCAGTCAAAACGTTCGTTTACCGGCCGTTGCTTTCAGTTAGGCACATGACGTCGTAAGATTTCTCCGACGGTTTTTTCGAGACGATCGCGAGGCGTTCGAATAACGGCCCGAGAAAAACCTTCGGAAACCTTGTTTGGCGATAGTGTATTGGACGGCGGCAGCGCGTGCGATAACGTGGAAGCTCATCGGAAAACGGGGTGCGGACAGATGGTTGCGGTACAGAGTACGAGGATTTTTGGTTTCTAAGCAGTCCTGTTCTCTCGCCAAACCGACTGCACATATTACTATGTGATGGACGTGTCTGTACGTTCGGGTAAGAGTGTTCGGAACGTGTGTTGTAGATTACGCGAAGAATTTAAAGCACGTGCGCAACCCATTACAAACAGCTCCTTGTTTTGGGCAGTAGAACGGGGGAGGTACTTGAAGAATATGCGTCCTATTAGTGGTAAAACTCATCCGCGCGACGAATTGAAGTCCCAGCGTAGTAGTAGCATCTGCCTGATGGGGTCGGTCGTCGCATGATCACCATTATTCATTGTATTCGATCTACATCATGATTTATTCACTGGAGGACACTGATCAACTGTTTTTTATTTTTTTTTTTTTTTTTTGTCCGTTTAGGACGATGTCATTGCAAACCGAACATTGACGATTACGACTACGACCACAGCTCACACTCCGTTACCAGTGGGCAGTACACCGATTCACGAACGACCGGTAAGTTGTGGATCGAAAGTAAAGTATATATCATTATCATTATATTTATACGTTGTATTTTTTCGCGTATGATTATAACGATTCGTCCGGCAGATCAATTGGTCCCTTGGGTCGTTTGTCGCCATTGAGATGTCGTTTTTTTGCGGATATTTGATTACCCAGGTGCCCGGCGGCTTTCTGGCCTCCATGTATCCAGCTAACAGGTAGATGTCTACACTTATTATATGTCTTAAATAAAATATAATATTATAATATGCACCATGTGTATGGAGTGGGCCACTACGTTATAACCTTTGACACACAATCTCTTAAACTCAGTGACCCATCCTATGCAGTATGCAGTGTGTGGTTGATATTCGCCATTACTGTTAAGAATACATGTAATATCCGTTTTCAGAGTTTTCGGGATTGCTATTGCTATGTCGTCATTTCTCAATTTGTTAGTACCGTCGGCAACGGAGATCGAGAAATCCCTATACGTAATAGTTATCCGAATGTGTCAAGGACTGGTCGAGGTAATTATAAAATCTATGCCTTTGCTCGCTGATCTCTATTATTACTCGGCTTTTTCGAGATTTACAATAAACGCGATTAAATAACTACGAGAAAATAAATATATATTATATATTATAAACATAGGATGCAAATCATAAATATGCGGTGGCAACCAACTATTAATACGATATCCAACGTGCAAGTCTGCAAATATTAATGATGCAAATTCATTACTGCCTAGTCCAAGCACATGCCAAGAAAATAAAACTAACTCTAAGCCCAACTATGCCCAATATAATAACAAAACAATCTAAAGTCTAAATTATTTTAAAAAACTGGGCATTTGATTTGATTTTATCTACGATGTATATTACGATATATCTATGTATTTATTTGAAAAATTATGTAGAATTAAGCGTAGAAATCTTGATTTGGGTTATTGTACACTACAATTAACATTCTTCTAGAAATTAAATTTTTTTTTTGTTGAGATTATCACCATTTAAATACATGAACATAAATAATTAAAAAATCAAAATAATTCATACACAGCATTATTAAAAAATAAAAAAATAACCAATCTTAAAATACTTGTATTCGTGAATCGTATATTTCATATTAGTTGTATGGAACGATCACCAAGTATATACTTGCTAAATATCTTTGACTCGGCGATTATGGTGGACTGTATTGGATAAAATAACTGAATATATAAATAAATAAACAAATATTAGTTTATATAAAGAAATAAATAAATAAATGCTTAGACTGGAATATTATTATATTTGTAAAGTATGACCGGTTTCGAATTAAAAATTCATTATCAGGTATATACAAAGTAAATAAGAGCCGCAATTTCATTGTATTTGCATACAACGATACATTTTTAATTTGAAACCGGTCGTACTTTAAAAATAATAATAATAATACTCCAGACTAAGTATTTATTTGTTTAATTATATATTAATTTACGAGTATTAATCATTTAATAATTTTTAATTTTAATTAAATTTTTTATTATTTTATTAAAATAAATAAATAAATTCTATACTTTTACAATAATATGCTATATCATAATAAAGAACACTTAATTGGCAAAATAATGAAATAAAAATTTGTAGACCCTTTACCATTGTAATATATAATTTTTTAATTAAAACCAAGCGATAAGTGCCTGGATGCGTCTCATTATATTCTTAATACGAATATCTATTCTCTCAGACACTGCGTAAGTCTGCCATCGCTCCAAGAATAGAGTAGACAATTGTGCAGTAGGATAGCTGTCTTATATACCCAGTTGCCAGAAGATTAATCAACATAAAATAAAAAAAATAAAATATGATTTATAGCACAATGCAATACAGAAACTAGGTTGGGTTTAAACAATAAAGATAATAACCCTTAATTAATAATCGCATGAATAATATTTTGATATAGATATTAACACTTAATCAATAAAAGTATAAATAATAAGACGATACCGATAAAAACAAGTAAGTAATGAAAATATAAATAATTACTCATTTGAAGTATACCGAAATAAAATGCAAAAATCAATTGATAATGTATAAGTATAATTTTGTTCAAACATGTGTAGTGTTTGAAGTACCATATTATGAAATATTAGATTTTTATTAACTACTTCAATACTCTTACTGTCTTACAAATCAATAAATAATATTTAATTTTTGATTTTTGACTGATTGTAATAAAAAATAGACTACAGCGAAATAAATAATGTTTAGGGCGTTACGTATCCAGCTTGTCACGGTATCTGGAGACACTGGGCCCCGCCACTGGAAAGATCGAGACTGGCCACCATAGCCCTGTGCGGATCGTACGCGGGCGTCGTGGTGGGCATGCCACTGTCCGGCTCATTGATCGACTGGTTCAGTTGGGAGGCACCGTTCTACGTGTATGGTAGGTGATTTCGACGCATTGTGAAGGACGTAGGTGTAAACACCCCGAATGCACGGGTACATTAACGGGTAATTTTTGAACGGAGAGATGGATGGGGTTAGGGCACAAAAATGAGTCGAATAACATCCAAATCAGCCGTCGATTTGAATCGTTTTGTTTTTATTTATTTTTATTTTATTTACTTGTATTATAAGTAGTTATACTATTATACATAGTTGTAGGTAATTAACATGGTATTTCAGATGAATACATATCGGATATTTATCGACACACAGATCCAACGTTCTATAGCATAAATGCATTTCTGTATTCATCATACTGTTTACAAACATGAACGCAGGAAACGGTACCTCGTGCCCTACCCCTTTGTGACGTACGTGTCCCCAAACCTCTCACCCAAGAAATTCTTGAAAATTTCTATTCAAATATTTTGTACGTCATTTGTATGAATTTGTTTGACAGTTCTTAGAATTGTACGATACTAGTATTCGATCAATATCGAAAATACAGATGGGGGGCTGACAGACATATATCTCCAACTCTTCCAGATGTAAATAATTTAGTATTTATATATTTTATACTGCACGCTTTAAGAACTCAATCTGTATGAATTTGTGTGACCATTTTCGGAATTTGTATGCAACCCCTTCCAATTAATAATCAAAATACCTATTTTCCCATTACTTTCCCCATTCGGAAATATCTACTCTTTTATACTTTATTATAAATGATATTTTTAGATTTTTGATTTATAAGATTACATCTATTTTTAACCCGATTATTATAATTTTTGTATTGGGTTCAGTTAATTTTGTCGATATCAGTCATTTGTTTAACAATTTTATACTGCACATTATACAATTTTAGTATTTATTCTGTTTGAGCTATTTGTGTATACGATTATATTAAGCCATATATTATATATAATTAAGCACAATCTTTAAATTCTATTAGGTAAAAGTTTTCGTAGAAGCTCCATAGGGAATTACTCAATATATGCAAGAAGATGTGGGAGTTATTGGGAATTTTATGATGATTTACAGAAAAAATCTTTGTCGATAGTTGAAATTGCAACGACCTCATGTGAACTTTTAATTTACAGTGTAAATTTTTATACTTCAATTGGTTTAATTATTCAATTTTCGCAAAGGAAAAAGTAGACATTTTCGAATTGAGGGGGAACATGGGAAAATGGGTATTTCGATTATGATGTGGGAGGGGGTTGCATATAAATTCCAAAAATGGTCATACAAATTCATACAAATTGAGTTCTTGAATCGTGCAGTGTAAAGAATATGAAAACTTAATTATTTAAATCTGGAGGGGCTGTAAACATGTGTCGTCAGACCCCTTCTGTATTTTTGATATTGGTCGAATACTAGTGTCGTACAAATTCTAAGAATTGTCAAACAAATTTATACAAATGACGTATAAAATATTTGAAGAGCAATTTTCAAGAATTTCTTTGGTGGAGGTTGGGGTTAAGTACGTCCTCTTTGTATACTCTCTTCCACAAACACGTTACTAATCTTTCGCGCATCCACGTTTGCGTGTGAAACAATATGTGTCTTAATACCGTCCTGCTCTACGTTTACAGGAGTGATGGGACTGATATGGTACGTGTTCTGGCTGTGGTTGTGCTTCGAAAAACCGAGTCTCCACCCCACCATATCGGCCAAAGAATTGAACTATATAGAAAAGTCGCTGGGCGCGGCCCAAATGTCACCGGCGCCGACAATCGTCAACACGCCCTGGAAAGAATTCTTCACCTCGATGCCCGTGTACGCGATCATAGTCGCCAACTTCTGCCGGTCGTGGAACTTCTACCTCCTTGTACTGTTCCAAGCCTCGTACCTTCATTCTTTCAACTTCGAAGTGTCCGCGGTTAGTACGATCTCGACGCTATATGACATTTATAATTTATAATACGACTTTTTGCTTACATGGTTTACATTTGAACCTGCAGTGCCGTGTCGCACATCAAATTATAATATTATTGTAGTGGTCGTTTAAAACGCATCGGGTATTTCATCCCCGCGTTGCTCTTGAATTGATTCGATCTTACTCCGTCAAATGTTTTGACCGCACTGTGACAGTGTGACACTGTATTATAAGTCAAGTAGTGCCGTAGCCAACAGAATTTCTCTTCCGGAGGAGTGGCTTAATTTTATAACGAAATATACACTGTAGTGGATTTCGCGTATCATATATTATCTTAAATTTAAGCCGCAAATAGTAAAAATAACGATAAACGTTTATTTAGATTCATAATAATATAACGATAACATATTTTGCATAAATCTGAAGTGTTTAATATAATTTATATATTTTTGTTTGATTCATATTTCGCATAAATACGGCCAAAGTAGGAGGAAAGGTGTTTTCTTCTTTTAAAATGTACCAATTTCAAAACCATCCAAGAATCGATTCAATCACGATCCAGAATTATGTTGTATAAAAACTCGTTTTCCGATTATGATCTCCATTCGACTATTAGTTAAAACATCTTCTTTCGTCCATCAAACTCATATCCTTTAAAATGGGCGAACCAACTGACCCAAATTATTTAACCTATTCCAACCACTACTTATCTGTTATCAAATCCTTTAAACATCCATCTACTAGTATAGGCGTAAGCCTGATATCGGAAACGGTTTCCAATCTAGTCCATTTCTCCAAAGCAAAACAATGAAAGGGATTTCAACACAGAAAATATATACTTGGCTATGTTACTGCGCACTGCTATCACAGTTATCGTACTCATATCGTCTTACCTGACCGTTGTTTCAGCCTAATGTAGATTGAAAAAGTGGTTTACTCTGCGCAGTAAGCCGACAAATTAACCATGTGATTAATGCAAGGGCGTACCCATGGGGTGGTTTTGGAACCAGACCCCTCCCATTGAAATTTCTACATACTCAACGGTTTAGTAGTAAATAGTATAATAATAGTATATAGTGTATTTTAATTTCCTATTATCTTCAATATACAATGTTTATAGATTATATAATATACCTGTAATGTATAAACCATATTTTAGTATATTTAAAGTAATTTTTTGGTATTAAGTTAAACTATAATTATAATTAGATAACAGATAAAATAAAAATTTTGGACCCTCTCTCATAAAAAATTTCTGGGTACTTTCCTGTATCAGTGTATTCCTTTCCTGTATCATAAACAGATAGGTATCGAAAAAGAAAAAAATATATTTACGTAACACTAACTAGAACGTAAATAAAATTTTATATTTAAGAATATATCGATCTCATAGCCGTTCGTCGACTTTAATATTTCAATCGCCTGACATTTATTTTATTTTTTTTTCATAGACTGGTTACATCGGTGCATTACCGCATCTGTTGATGACCATAGTGGTTCCCCTCGGAGGTCTCCTAGCTGATCATATACGAAAAAATGGCATTCTCTCTACGACTAGCGTTCGGAAGATTTTCAACTGTGGTGGTTTCGGTATGGAAGCCACGTTCTTCCTCGTGCTAGCTAACGCTGAAACACCTGTCACCGCTACAATAGCGCTAACCTGTGGCGTAGCATTCAGCGGTTTCGCTATTTCCGGCAAGTTTTAATAAATATTCTTATAGTGCAGGAGAGGATTATGGGGGCGAACGCACGTTGATTTATTAAAAATCGTTGTATGTTCACGTTGTATGTTTCGCAGGGTTCAACGTAAACCATTTGGACATCGCGCCGAGATACGCCAGCATACTGATGGGCATCTCCAACGGAATCGGTACGATAGCGGGTCTTCTATGTCCGATCGCCATAAACATCATCATCAGGCACAAGGTACGTACGCCGCGCCGTTATTGTTACATGGTTGATTGTAATTTTCTCGAATCGTTTGCAGACAAGACAAAGTTGGAGCGAGGTGTTCATACTGGCAGCCGTCATACATTACATTGGCGTGGTGTTCTACGGCATATTCGCTTCAGGAGAACTGCAACCATGGGCCGAGCCCAAAGTCGAAGAAGACCAACAAATGGACGAGGTCAGTCTCCCGCGAGCGTACGAATAGGTTGCGCGCACGGAAACCGTCGCGAAACGGTTTATCGTATTGTAAATTATGCGTTGGCGGGGCAGGAAATTCGACTAAATCCGAAGGGTGCGGGTCAATCATCGGAAAGGTGCTAACGGAATGTCGTTATTGGAGTCGACCATTATTCACTATTCGCATTGTGACGTACACGTGTATACTTATCTATCTATATTTAACTGTCGATCGGCGGACACTGGGCAGGAGTAGCCGTGGTGCAAACCGTGAGGCATTTATTATTTTTAACACGACGCTATCATGAAATCCTTAACGATGGCGTTCAGACGATTAAGAAGACAGTTTATTATAATTGATTATTAATTGTACCGTGATTCTGGTCTGGGAGAAAACACCGATCGTTGTAGTTCAGGCATTAGTTTTTAACCATGAACTGGAATAGTGCGATCGCGTTAGAAATTCATTGAATAGGCATATTTTGAGTTGCCTACACCGAGCATGGGTTTTTGTTAAAATATTTTAAGAAATATATTTATCAGTTCACGTTTAATGATTTCTGTCAAAATTTGTAAACG
Organism: Sipha flava; assembly: GCF_003268045.1. NCBI lineage: Eukaryota > Metazoa > Arthropoda > Insecta > Hemiptera > Aphididae > Sipha > Sipha flava. The sequence goes on from NW_020273323.1 coordinate 225,159, forward strand.
CGCACAACACGTGCTACACGAGCTTGCTTTTTCCAACCAAACGAATGTTTGTAATTAAATTATTTGTGGGATTCCAGGTGAGTACCGAGAAAAAGAAGCTCTCGTCGTACGGCTCGGTCGAGCAGTCGGACAAAGGGTTCGTAAACGCAGGACTGAAAATCGGTAACAACGATGCTGTACCCGCGCCACCAACCGACAACCCGACCAATCCGTTTCTGGCCAAACCTGCCGCCACCAACCCTTTCGCGCCATCCGAGTAAATACTACCGAACAGTGCGGACCGATCGAATATCCATCGTGAACATATTAACATATACTTCATATGCATAACTCATGAGCAATAATCGTTAGTTGCGTAATTTTGGTATTATTATTATTTTTATTTCGTAGCATTAAGCGTGTTCACATACCTATAGTTATATAATTAATTTCGTCTCAATTACGATGATAATTTAATATTATAATATTTTAATTATACTTATATTTATAGTATTAATGGTAATTATAATAAATTTCATTATTTTGTTCAAATAAATAATTCGCATCTAGAACATAGAATACGAATTTCTCACGTTTCTCTAGTAGCGTAATGTGCATTTATCGATATTTCTATTCACTAGATACATACTTTTATATATTGTGTATGTATATCACATAAATATGTATGGATTAGATTATTGTTCATTTTTTTTTTTTTTACACGTAGACTACTATAGAATGTAATAGATATACTATATAATATTATACAATCCTTAAGCTTCGTCGGCTCTACGACTTGGTCGCATTTGGGTAGGTACCTACTAGATATTTTCAACCATTCGAAGAACGCGCGCGTGGTTAATACGCAGGGACTCTTCGTTCTCGTAACATTATTGATCACTGCTCAGTATAACATCACGTTGCTATGTGGAAAAATAAACAAACGCGTGTTATATATCCAACCGTTCACTCTGAATATATTTTATTTGTTTACTCGTTATATTTCTACATATATTAAACTATATATTTCTTGTCATTTGGACAATATTAATAATACCGTAATATTGATTTTGATTTATCGACGATAGCAATTTTATGTGATTTATGTTTTATACGTACAATCTCGCGAGTGGAACACGACGTGATTTATTTACTTTCTACTTCACGTATTGTATTGTTTATAATAAACTATACTATGCGTAATGTTTTCTTAGATTCTCAGCGAACAAAATATTATTACTAACTCTATTTATATATATATAGGTGTTAGAACAGATCAACATAGTGTAGTGTATAAGTTCGGTGTACGTGCGGGCGGTCATCAGGGTTCGTAACAAGTGGTTGCTAAAACGTTATTTCACATTCGTTTATCAATCCCATAACACATTTAATTCCGGTAGTCTATCGTTCAAATTTATACATATATCATAGATTCATATGAACGTGTATAGCCTCATTGGTGATTACACCATGTTTTTTAGTATTTCTCTTTAATGTTCTCCGATACGATATTAACAGTATAATAAAGTTAAACACGTTTGTTTGGCATGATTTTTTATTCCACTACTGACCTAAGAGCGAATTTCTATGGTAAATTTTGCGGTGATTCGAAGAACCTGCATCATCCGTTAACAACGATCGCGTTTTTTACATAATAATTATTACATTTACCTTTCACTCATACGGCAATCGGTCTCGATGATTCTTTGAATAAACAGCGGACGATTCGCTTTATTAACCAATCAGTCAGTCCTATACATATATATATATATGATTTATTATAATGGTGTTTTGACGATTTCAGAAACTTCCACTCCTAAGCTGTCGAGATCGGTCGCTGTACACGATTAGAATAATAATCGCAGATTCCGCTACGGTGTACAGTCACTATTTGTAGTTTTTCATTAGATACGAATAAAATCATTTTTCGTAGGTGCGTAGAAGATAATTGGTGTTTTATAATAAATATTAAGGTATTTGTTGTTCGTTGCCTTCGTGTAACGTAAGCCTTTTCAAAATTCGTCCTACTGTGATACGATACACGCGAGCCACGGCATCGAAGCTGGGTGAGCTAGTTTTTTCTTACTCCCCAAAAAATATACGATAACTAAATTAATTTTAAATAATTAAGTTTCGGTTTTCGAAAATGACGTATATTATTTCTTGCACAACTGTGGTAAGCATCGCAATGTCTATTTATATATAATAAAGATCCCTAATTTTTTTGAGTTAAACATTCTTAACGTTCTTTCCGATTCGTTCTATTTATTTTTGTTTTCACACCGTTTGCTTATAATGATAAGATATTGTTAAGAAGTTCTTTAAATAATGTCAATTAAAATTGTATTAGTTTGTTTTTTGTTATGATATATACATAAAATATTATCATTTTTGTTCTACAAAACAAAACGCTGAAGTTTTAGCGATAAAATAATATATGAGAACATGTATCTCGACGATGTTAACTGTTGTATTTTGTGTATTGTATATAGAATAATAACTATCTTTACTCTATAACCAATGACTTTCTTTAATTTTTCAATTTCACAGCGATTCGGTATTCATACGTAAACAATCCCGTAATAACTCGCTGCAAAATATGTATTTATTTTATCGCATCAAAAGTTACAAGTATTAATAATGGATAATACATAAAATAGGATTCATTTTTGGTATTTTGTTGTTGTTGTTCTTTTCGATAATTTTTATATAAATAATACTGTTCGGTATTTTGTTCCTGGTATTCCAATTGATCTAAATAGTAGAACCATACGAGTGAAATTAAAAATATAACTGCTACAGAAACAATATGATACATCGGGCAGACATTTTGAAATTTAATTTAATTAAATGTCGATAAATGTATTACAGCTATTAATCACGTCTCTATTTCATTCTTATTTAACAGTCCCTATTTAATTTTACGGGAAAACACTCGTATTACGATATACAATAATCACCCATACCAATCATGCTTATATAGGTACGTAAATTAAAATGTTGTATAATAATTATATTTACAGTAATATAATATTTTAAGGTTATTTTATGTTATTTGTAATACTTAAAATAATAATATATTGTGTTTTATGTGTGTAATTTAAAACAGTTAAGACTTAGTAATAATAATACGATTAAGACATGAGATATCTATTTCAATAGATATCTCAAGGCTGACACGACAATAAAATAGGATTAAGTTAGTTTTTAAGGATTTAATTAAATTTTTTTCCTATTAATTTTAATTTTTTTCTTTTCACGTTTATAATTTTTAATAGGTAGGTTAGATTTTGTAAATTTGTTGATTTTGCGTACCATTATTTGTTAAAACATTATTGTTATTATACTATTTTAATGTACGATTTTGTTATGCTTTTCGGTTCGAACAGTGGTTTTATAATTTCCTCAAAATATTCAGAACACAACGATTTGCCTTAACGCTGACAATAAATAAATCAACTCTGACAATAATTTATAATCGATACGGACGAATTTAAACAGCACTCGTTATACACATAATGTCACTGTCAATAATATTAAAAATAATAAATTGATTAATAAAATAATAACAATAATATACCTCGATAAATGAAAATATAATATATGCACATTAAATAATAAGTTTATCATGTTGTCATATGATAAAAAATAAAAAAATAAAACATATTTTACTCGTCACACACTGCACTAGTTACTCGAAAAGCACATACAATTAAGGTACGTTAACCGTTTCGATCAAAAAATTGTATAATATTTTAATATAATTAAACGTAATTTATTTGTTATATTTATAATACGTGTATATAATGTATTTTATTTTCTAAATTGTAGGTTATTATTTGTTTAAAAAATAGCTATATATATGAATAAGTTAACGTGTAAGAATAATATTATATATTATACTGTACACCTAGGCTACAAGTTAATATTATTATTGCAATGTTTCTCGTTATTTTTCTAAGTAAATTATACTTCGAAACGTATTTTAATATTATCACCTCTCTCGATTATATGTTATACACTGCAACAGTGGTTATTTAGTTATAATGTGTTTATATTTAATTAATTACATATATAGGTCGATAACTGTAAGTCTACTTTTTTTTCTATATGAATGCGAAAAGTCAAAAATATTTAAAAAAAAAAATTAAGACTACTATAACATTAATAATATTGGATACTTTCTTTGAATTTTCTATATAAAAAATAAATTTATTATACAAATATATACCTAGTGTAATCTATACTATACTTTACGTAATTTCTTAGAATAAAATAGACTGTAGAATTTTATCCTAAAACTTATATCATTGTCCGTAATAAATAACTATTTATTAAGTACAAGAACACTGCATGCGAAATAAACGGAAACGATAAAAAAAACAATTAATGTACTAATCGTATAATTTTCCAAATTGTATCGCGAACAAAATACTTTTAAAATTGGCGTCAGATCCCTTCGATTAGCTATCGGATTACAATCGGGAAACAATTGTCCGTATACGAAATCGCGTTAATATCATAAGTTTTGCTAACTGTTTTATTTACACGTACGCAACTTGAGTAACAAAAACAACGAAAAAATGTCGACAGTATTATTATAATATTATATCGAGTAAAACTATTTTTTGAAAAAGGGTTCCGTAATCCATCGTCTCCGGTAGCTGATCTTAGTGGTTTGACAACAAATAATAACATAGTCCGTTTCATTTCGACATGTACAGTACTAATATTATACTTAAGTGGTTGTACAAATTGATTGTCAACTGTCAAACGATTTCGTTTAATGTTTGTTTGCGGTCGAGATTTATACTCAAGCGATTTTTACCATTTAATGTATGTTGTGCTTTTTTAAAAATAATTCATATTGTATGAACAAGTCTCATTATACTTAGTATCTTCCTAAAATATTTTACCATTTCTACTACTTAGCCAAATTTGTTTGATGTAATTTTAAAATTTAAATATATTTTAGTGTTTCAAAAATAATTATATGTACTATTGATCTTAAATTATTTTCAATTGTCCTTTGACTATAATATATAGTTTCAGTGAACGTTGTCAATCTATCATTGTTCCCTTTCCTCGACAGTGGTCTTACCAAATACACATATTATTATTTTACAGATCCATCATGCAGTACTGATAATTTTTGCGTCTACCAAGAGCGAAGGTGTAATTTGAGGAACCAAGAGTTTCTATAGTTACATCGAAATACATAAATTTAGCGTGTATACAGTCAGTTTCAACATGTTTTGAATTCTACAGTTCTTTGAAAAATAAAATTACATACATATAATAGTTTGAGAATATATAATATTTTTAAGTTTTCTACCGATGAATAAAAAAATTGTCGTGCGATACAATTTAATTAGAACGCACAAATTACTTGAAAATATATCATGTAACATATCGCTTCTCCGGTGGAACAACGACATAAGTGCAAATTTTTGACTTTTAGACATAAGTACGACAACAGTACAATAACATTTCATTTTATCGAATGGAACAATGACATAAGTATAATACCTATTATTGACCGCTAGAGAACAGTTTCGTCATTGTTGAAAATACCGGTTTTTAATCACATGTCCAATGGAACAATTACGTTTTCTGAAGAACAATTACATTTTCACTTACGCTGTTGTTCCACCGGAGAAGCGATATTTGTATTCCCTATGAATGCATTTGTATTTTTTTTGTTCCGATTAAGAGTTGAAATAATATACTTTCGCTTGTAAAAATATTTATACCTATGGACGAATGAGTTGAATGCACGAATAAAAAATTAACGATAGATATTGACTAATCATTAATGTGTTTCGAAAACGGAATAGATAATATTTCGATAAAACGATAAATTTCAGAAAATTCAAGGACTTTTTTTTTTTTTTATTCGCAACAATTTATAAACACGCAATCAAGGAAATGAGATTAAATGGATGACATCCGACCATATGCGCGCATTCATCTCGTGTACACAATTTTTTTTTTGCAGCGACAAGAAAAAAAAAAATTAAAATGAAATAAAACAATTCGTAAAACCGCGCAACACTTTACCAGTGACATATTAATATCAACACAGAAAAAAAAAAAAAAAGATAATAACTATATTCTGGTTTGACCGTATTATTGTGACGCGCTAGCGCGAAACCGATTCCGCCCATCATTTAACGTCGGTGTCAATTAGCTAACGGGCTACTGTTGCATCTCGGTCAACGTGTTCCCGTTACCAAACGTCTTACGACCGATCGAACCGCTGCGGACGAGGGATAAATAATCAACGCCACAAGTTTACAGAGGTGCACCAAGTTCCGGTCCGGCGTGTGCGCATATTGTTTCGGTCGGTAATTTTTATTTTATCCTCTCGCAATCATCTTAACGCAATAATAAGTACCTCGGCAACGTCTATCGTTGCGTCGTAACGGTTTGGCTCGCGCGACGAGTTCATTTCCATAACGTCCGCTCCCGGTAGCTCGGTGCAACAAGTGCCAACGTCGTGTTACGACAATGTTTCGGAGTAAAATCATTTTGTTGGTCATTATTTTTAATTTTCACGTAACAATTTTAAATTTTATTTAGGAACCTCGTAAATTGTGGGTTTTTTTTTTTTTTGTTGATTGTAAGACTCATTTCGTGTTCAACTATATCAGTCCGATAATCTCAATCGCGTGAAAATGCTTTTACCAAGCCAACCGACACGTATTATTCGATGGAATATTACGTATTGGTCGACCGGTTTATGACGGACGTTTCGATCCAAATCGTTTTCGGCCAACCGCACGTGGTCAACGCATATTGTGCGGGATGGTTGCGAACGGGTCTCGCGTACACACGAACAACATCACGACAGGCAGTGTTTACGCGTACGGAAGAAGTAGCGTATTAAAACACATTCGCTCAGAATCTGAAACGTCAGCGGTTCGGTCCAAGTGGGACACGGCATCGGAATACGTTAAGCCGCGTATACATGTGCGAGCCGAACCTACTGCGAACCGTTCGCGAACCGCTCGCGCCGATCCATCGATAGTCGGTTTTTTTCACGAACGCAACGCGAACCTAGTGTAAGTTTGGACGGTACGTTGACAGGTTCGTCAGTTTTTACGAACATCATTATTTTTATCGTGGAGTGGTCAGAGGAAGAAACTATTTAGCTTATTGATATTTACAAAAGTAAACCTTTATTGTGGAATCCTAAAAACGAGAATCATTTTAAAAAGCATTTAAAAGAGGATGCATGGAGGAAAATCGCCGCTGCTATGGCGAAGAAGCCTATCGATGACCGCAAAAAGAAGGTTGTTTGTTTATTGGCTTCCTTCCGGAGGGAGAAACCAGCATCGCATACTCTTCGGAAGACATTGTTAGTAGTTACTAGTAGACAAGTACGAACGATACTGCCGGTATTTCAGTAAGTTCATCGTTGGTTCGCCGTTGGTATTGGTTCGCGAACGGATCGCAAGTGTGTACGTGAAATTAACGAACATGATTCGAACACTTCATAAGTGGTTCGCGGTAGGTTCGGCTCGCACATGTATACGCGGCTTCATGATTGGACACCACCGTTTCGAGTAGGTACCTTTTTCATCACGTGGACACCCCACGACCGAAATAAGCTCGTGTACATCCGTTGTATCCGTGTATCACGTTATGATATTCTCGTTCCGATCGGTGTTTTTTTTTCCCTCGTTTATTATCGAAAGCTGTTTTCGATCGTATCATAATCGTACGGACCCGAGGTAACCCGCGATGCGTCGACACGAAACCATCGATACAATCCTGGGCCGACCGATCGTAAGTTAATTATACGTTTCACTTGTCGTTATTGTTGCACATGTCTCACAGACATGATCATTGCCGTACGATTTCCTATTAACCGGAATAGATCGTCACACAGATCAACGATCGTCGTGAAAACAAACTTACCGCCAACAGGTTTTTAATTGGTATATTTGCCATTCCTACGGGGCGCCTATTCTAATTCGATCGTAAACGTATTTCGCGTACACATAACATGTCAACGCCACTTAAAAAGAAATAGCCTGTCTCTGCGCTCGCCGCTACCGTCAATCGATATCACACACAAACACACACACAGTCACACATAATTTTTGACCTTGTTGTATATTCTATTATCGTGTGTGAATTATTATATGCAGATTACACAGAGAGTTATCGCATGCAGCCGCGTCAGCTGCGTATTTCATCTAACACGGCCGCCCAAGCAATTTTGAGTCCGTTCCGTAGTGCTGAGGTGATATTATTGATGTACAAGCGAAAATTGTTGTCTTTTTTTTTTGTTATTATAATTTGTCTCGTGGTCGTGGATCGCCCGATATTATTCCTTTTTTTTGTGTCATTAGTTTTATTATTATAGTTATTATACCTAGGTAGGACCAGCTGGCCAGACTGCGCTCCACAAGATGTGAGTTCTTTTTTTAATATTATTTAATTATTATATTTTTTGTTTAGAATTATTTAGTTATTAGGTCAAAAGGGCGATATATTTATTATTTTATTGTGCCAGAAAGGCTACACATTATTTTTGCACATATTAAGTTTACATTATACCTTTCTTCTGTTTTGCTAAAAGAACCATAAATATTATTATTACTATATTTTTTTATACCTTGATGTTGCTGTGATTTTCATATATTCTTCATATCCGTTAATATTATTTAATTTGTGTATTATACACAGCGGCGGATTGGCTAAATATTTCGGCCCGGGAAATTACCGTATGACCGGCCCATCATCCAATAATAATAATTTTCCATAAAAGTCTCCTTTATCCATGGATTAAATGCTCGTAAAACTGTTTATATCACGTTTATACTAGGTTTTTATCAAAATCTTACAATCACATACAATATACTTAAATATATTATTTTTATAAAATAATTTTTAATCCAAGTAGATCGGCCTAGTGTTATAATACGATTACCGGCCCACCAGGAATTTTCCCGGTATTCCGGTGGGCCAACCCGCCGCTGATTATACGGCTACTAATTTTTATCTGAAACGTGTTATCATTTTTTATTATTGGTTATTTGTAAACACACTAACAAATACACACAAAATACACAGGTCGGTCGGTGTGTGAGAGTAAAGTACGAAGCAAAGGCTCACCGGGCGCACGACATAATATTTTATCGTTCCCGGCATACACAATACAATTAATAACGTTTAATGTTCACGAGATAGCGCCTTATCTTAATGTTATCATAGTGCACATTGCCTGTTGTGCGGATGTCGTCCCATAGTATTTAGGTTGCATTTACGTTCACAAAACGTATATGAAATAATATTATGACAATAGTTTTTCTTTTTCTGTTTATTAAAGTTCATGTGAATTCGATTTTTTTTTTCAGTTATAGTTCGTTGCCAAAACGTTTGAATTGCATACTATAAAAACGTAGGAAATGGACGGTTATACTGATCAGACTTTTAAAAGTTCGTCGTTCCCGACGGAATCACTTTCTCCGCCGGGGCAATCGGTGTCTAGATTCAGAGACGAATGTGTTCGTATAAAAATGAAATATTTTAACAGAGAGTATGCAAAAATTTTCGTTGCATTCATAGGTAAGTCATTGTGATAAATTAATTGTGAAAATATTTCGAACCCAACGCAGTAAACAGTTGTGTGCGGTAATTACGTCTTACAAAAACGTCCAATAATAAATATTAGCGCAAAAATAAATAGTTGTAAAATATTTACATCACATTATATATAAGTCCAAGAATATCTATTAAAAATAATAAATATCGGTGTACAAGCTTGTAATAATATTTTGTAATAATTGTAATAATATTTTGATATGTTCAACTAATTCTATGATATTATACATTTTTATACGTGTTCGTTAAGATTAAACAAATCATAATACATTTTTGTCGTAGGTGTAATGCTTGTAAACATGATGCAAAATAATTTTTGGCAGCAAATCGTTGAAGTGAGTATACTAAATTAGAACTGTATTAAAATATTATATTACGATCGGTAATTTGAATTTATTGAGAACACATTAAATCATTCAAATTCCATACCGCTACCCGAAATCAATAAAACAGTACAGGATCGAGCTGTTTATTTTATTTTGGTTTAGATACTGAAGTATATAAACATCGAATTAAAGAGGTTATCACAGAGTTGAATTAATTAAATTAAACAACCAGGGCTCAAAAAGACGTTTAATTAATTAATAATTATAATATAATCATAATTAATCTAATACAACTCAAATGCGTTTACAAGAAACTGTATTCTTAATGTTGCAAATTAAAATGTTTACATAAAATATTATCAAATATATCAGGTGCGAATGCAGGGGAGGTTATATGAGTTTATTAACCCCCCTCGAAATATCAGGAAAAATGTTATAAAAAAATATGTGACTCACAAATTTATTAGTTATTTCAAAGTTTCTCATGAGATTTGCAAATAAAATATTTTTTACAATAATAATTTGTTAATTTTTACGTTTTACTGAAGACAGCTTAACTAAGTACATTATAATGATAATTTTTTCTTAATTATCATTAATGTCATTTATTTTCGTTGATTCAACAATGATTTAACATGTTTTAACTTTGTTTTTCGTATAAAAAATTGTATATTATATATAGATATTTAACCTAATTACCAGATACAGAAATAGCAATTACCTGCTATAGTAAATTTGATAGTACGATATTCATAATTTATTACGAGTTTCCTTCCTATTTTCTGTCTGGAAAAAGAAACTATGGTTGTCAGTTACCAAGTGATCGTATTCTTATCGTTTCGCATCAATTATTTAAACCCTATTCGAATTTAAGATGTTATTTCACATAGCGAAATCACACTTTTTTAGTTCTATCATCGCATATTGTTAATTCTATTTCCCTTTAATAAATAAATTATTGAGTTATTTTTGTTAGTAATGTGAACACGTATTTTACTAGTACTGTATTGATTTTTAATATATTTATCTTTCAACAAAAAAAAAGAAAAAACTTTGCTCAAACCAGAATAAAATGCAATTATCAGGGAAGACGATGATAAACCTTAAAACCACATATTTATGATAAACGATAAACCCGAGAATAACAACTTATAACATATTAATATATAAATGTCATATACTTATAAAATATTCCTGTGTAAAAATATGGTATTACAGAGTAGTGTGATGTTTTTTGAATACAACAATACGACCTAATTATTTAATAATAATTACAATTATATTTTCTTTGCTAGATGTTAAAACCATAATAGTATAATTAATGATTCTATATACGTATTTTCGATGTTTATATAGTACCAATGCTTTACTTGCCGATGGAAAACGTGACCAAAATTAGAAATCATAATGATTTTCGTTATTTTATATTTTTTGTATTACACATTCGTAATGCTAAAGCGTACATATCAATTCGATCTTAAAATAAAAATGTTACTTTATTTGAACGAAACAATTACATTTACGCAAACGGGTTATATTATCATTATTATATACAATATATAATATAGGTATATAATATTATAATATTTCATAAGATTCTTAATATACGACTCCTAACAGTTTTTTAATTCGTTCGTATATAAGTGATCATAATGGTTCATTAAAACAAATAATATATGTATGAATAAATGTTTTTAATATAAATTGCTTAATATTTTTAAGTCTTTAAAGATTTTATACATATTATGTACAACGTTATTGTTCGATTTATTATTGTTTTTGATTCCATAATTTTAGAATGAGTTTGGTTCGCATCATCGATTTTTGTTAGCATTTACAGCCGGGATTTTCAGTGTGCTCAGTGGCGTATTATCGTGTATATATCCAGCACAAAAGTAATATATTAAAGTTAATACATTAAAAATTTCAGTTAATGATTAACATTAACCGTTAATAACATTGTCCGTTTCGTTTTCAGTGTACTCGGGATTTCAATATTTCTAACATCAGTGGTATACATGGTGAATCTTTTATGTAAAGGTTGGTTGGATCAACATTTTTTCATGCACCTGTTGCGAAATATGATGTTTGTAAGAATACGTTTTGACTAAGTTACGACAACGGTATCATAGTACACGCGACTATATTGCTCTAGGTCACGGCGCTGCCGCCGTTCCACGGGATTTGGGCCTCGTTGATTCAACTACACAAATCGTCAGTCCTCCACGTACCGATTGTTTTGTTTTCAATATACCAGATAAACAGCGACTTTCCAATAGGGATAATCAGTTTTCTCGGATATTCTTACACATTGGGCGAGTACACTACACATTCGTGTGATCATAATCATACGGAAGTATAGACAGTGGGCGGTTGTAAACTCTCCCGATTTTTAACGACTGGTACACTCTACCGAGGTGATGGATTTAAGGGGGGGGCGAGGATTTTGTCTTCTCCCACATTTAAATAAGACTTTGGTTATTATTTTAATAGTTATATTATATCAATTATTAGTCAGTTATTATTATATCAATGTAAAAATTATAAATAACACAATTCAATAAAATTATTTCGAGAACAAATTTTTAAAGTTTCTAGTTTATCTTATAGTCAATATAACTTATATCAGTGCTTCTCAACCTTTTTTATTGTAAGGCCCCATAAATTTAATGTAAAACTGTCAAGTCCCCCCTCAATCAAAATCATAAATTATTTATTGTTAATGATATACTAAATTTATATGCAATATTTCACACAAATAAATTATTAAAATGTAAAGAAAATAAATGTTTTTTAATATATTTTTGAAATGTAATCCCATAATTGTATAAAACTTAAACATATATAAACTAAAAATAATTGGTAATAACTATAAATCAATACAAAAATATTCAGTAATAATGTTGATTTGGTTTCAAACAAAGGCTAGGTTAATAATAATAATAACAATAAAAAAATAAAAATAAATGTTATAATTATTAATGTGGCTTACATATTTTTGCATAACATATTAATGTCAGGTGTGATATTTGAAACTGAAATAAGCAAGTTTGCTTCTAAAGACTGTTGCGAAATGCATGATCTATATTTTTTTTTATAATTTGAAGTTGTGAAAATGCAGTTTCACAAAGATATGTCGATAAGATATTGCAAAAGGTATAAATATAAGTAAAGCCACTTTCGAAATTACAAGATAATCTTGCTGTCGTCTTAACCAAAATTTAGTGAGTTCTTTTCTTTTTTATTAAATTCCGTTTCAAGAGTTTTAAATGAAATAAATATTTCACGACCCCTTAGGAGGCCGCGACCTCCAGGTTGAGAAGCACTGTCTTATAGGAGTAATAAACTTAATGCCATAAAATAAAATAATAATAATAATAATTTTTCAAGTAACATTATCTGTAACATACAGTTATGACTTAAGTTGTGTATTTCATAATTTTTTAAAAATTTTACCCCCCCCCCCCCCAAAAAAAAAATATCCTGGATTCAATATTATTCTCCTGGGTCTTCTTCAGAGCTACCTGAAGAGTATATGTAAACTTTCCTGAATTCGTGAAAACTTTGTATATATTATCACTGTCGAGGTTTTGTTAAATAAAATTGCGAATCAATAGGTTAGAAATCGAGTACCCCATGTAATTGAAATTACTTGTTTAAATTGATGTTTAATTGGATATCATAAAAGAAATTAAAAAAACTGTCTATTTTATGTCCGTGTAACCCATCGTTACGATGTTATTCAATTGGTTGATATATGAGTATATCGACAACGGTGTAATGCGCAGAGGGAGTTGCTCCGGACCCGGGAGAGTTTATACAACAGGTAAACCCTGTGTGGGTAGTCTTTGAGTAGGCCCGGGAGGTTTTACTGGTCTTAAGTACCGGGAGAGTTACCCGTGTACGATGGGGATCACACGGCGACGGGCCTGAACTCGGATTATGCATTTTCAGGGACAGTCAGCTTTGTGTGGTGCGCCGTCTGGGTGTACATGATTTTCAGGCCGAACATCGTGCCGTCATACACGATGATCAATTCGTGCACCGCACCCACGCTGTCGGACATTCCGTGGAAATCGATGTTCACGTCGATGCCCGTCGTCGCCATCTTGATCGCGGTCATCTGCGAAGCTTTCAACCTGGCGTTCCCGTACATTTGGACGTTGATCTCGTCCGAGCCAGAAGTTAGTGTTGTTTTTCTTGTCAGCTCTATATGATACGTTATCGTAAGACCCAAACGTTGGGCTTCGAAATGTTATTCATAACGTGATGATTAGGGGTGAGCCGATGATAGAATCGATACTTGGTATCGGCCGATATTAGTGATATCGGAAATATCTGTATCGGTTTATTTTCAAAACCGATATTTGAACCGATACCGCAAAAAAAATAAAACCACAAGTATAAAATACATTAATACCAGTAATAACAATATTTTAATTACTAAATATCAATAGTACTGTGGTAGGCCACAGTAAAATAATTCAAAACTAATATTATGTAATATCGGTTTTATCGGTTTGTGGTATCGGATTAATTTTAGTATCGGTTCATGGTTTTTGCCAAAAAAGTTGATTTTTTTATATAATATATTAAAAATCAACTTAGTTTTTACTTGTAATTATAATATCGGATATTTGCAGTGATGTATTGCTAAAATAAATCATGGGTATACGCCTTATTTCATGTAGTAACTATCATATGGTAGGAACCATAAAATTTTTTTCTCGTTTCGCTCGAACAATATTCACTTAAAACCTGATAGAATATTATACTTTTGTATTTATTCCATAATACTTTTACATGCTAAACAAATGGACTAATTATTTTACTGAGGGGTTTTGATTTTTAATTTAACCACTATTCATATCTCTATCTATTTTTAAAGTTAGAAAGCACGTGTTTATGGTATAAATTTATAATATGACACAAACAAATTTCAGGCTTCGCTTAAATTTTATATCACGTTTATTACTGTCACATTGATAAAAAAATTTAAACAAAAAAAATTTAGTCAAAAAAAAAAAATCATGGTTACTTTTTTTTTACGTCAGTATTCTCCAAAGACTTGTTTTGTTTTCAAATTTGAATTTTTCATAAAAAAAAAAAAAATACATAAAAATAATAATATATCCGATACTGAATTACGTCATAAATATAACCAAAAGTTTTACTATTTATATTTGTCAAATTACAAGCTATACGCTAGATACGGCCGCGTATAGAACCGCGTATACCCTCCAATACACCACTGGGTATTTGTTTTATATAGGTATATCGGGTATCGGTAAAAAGTGGTATCGGCTTATCCTTATTGATAATAGACGAAAATCAAATGATGAATATAAACAAAGTGTAACCGACGGATAACAAGTTTTACTAAACATAACTAAAGGTACAACGACGGACGATTAAGGTGTACAGGTATGTAACGTCGTAACCGGATGATTACAAGTAGCGTTGTTCGAATAAATAACGGTTATAAAAATATATATATTTGCGGTAACTTTATGAAATTCATCTTTAATAATTTTATTTATTTTTAAAAATAAACCTTTGAACAATATTTCACATTGTCAAAAGATTAAAATGCTACAATAAAAAAATGTAGTTTTTCATAACATTAAACACAAAACTTGAACACTAACCAAACAATAGTACTTACAAGAAAAAAATTTTATCACGTTAAAATATCAGAAAACGAAAAAACTATATATATATATATTTATTTTTTATTCAAGTTAACAACTTTCTACAGTCTGTGATCGCAACGCTTGATCTTGTTTTTTATTTTTGCGCAGACGTTTTTTCGATTTTCATCGTATAGAATGATGAACACGTTTATTATATTCGTCACTATGATATTCACAATCATTGTGCTCGAATTCTACCCCAAGATAAGATCCACGTCCACGATTAACATTCGAAAGTTTTGGAGCTGCGCATACTTCTTAATGCAAGCAATTTTTTATTACGTCTGCGCGTTCACTAAGGAAACATGGATCGATGATTTATTCTTCATCGTTTATGATATGGTCGAAGTTCTTTACGCCTTTGGTAAGTAAATTATTCGTAACACCAAATTGTTAATTATATAGAATTCTTGTAAAGTTAACATATCTGTCTTTTGATGATTACACCAGGGCTCGGATCTTATAGCACTAAAAAGTACGGAAATATACGTTATTATATGAAATAAAAAAAAAAAAAAAAATTTAAAAATAATCTCTAAAATGCCCTTAGAACATGATTGATACTAACAACAACAAATTGTATTTACATTTCTATCCTTGGTTAATTATCAAAAAATGTATACTCTTTAAATGATTAATTTGATTTCATCTATTGTTTTTCGTATAAAAAGCATTATTTTCTCTCTTCATCTAACAGGGCTCCTAGCTATTTAGGAATTCTTGGCAATTCATTTGCTGACAATTTGGCTACATTTAGACTACTTATAATTAGTCCACACTGAGAAACCATTTCTCATCCTTTTTGTAAAATCCCCTCTTCTGACATTCTTTCAATCCTGTATCAAGATATTAATTATTTTTGGTCTTTCTATTAGGGCATATTTTTGTCAAATTCGTTTTAAAATATAAAAGTTCCCTCTTGAAAGACATGGTTCAACAATTTTAAATTAAACAAAACGTTAATTATTCAGTTTAACTAACTTTGGGTCGGTCATTATTTACTTCCCTCTTATTACAAACTTTTTTCGGTTGTATCCGAAAACCACACACTTTTGATTTTGACCCGAAAAAGGTCGATAGACAAAAACCGCACACTTTATCGGTCATTGTATAACAAATATAAATAATGTTATAATATATATATGTAGTGATGCGAGTTTGTATTATACAAGGTATACACATGGTATACAATTATTTTATACGGACAGTATAACTATATATATATATATGTATAGTATATAGTTTATGTTTTATACATTTTAGAATACTCGTGTATGTTTTTTTTTTAATACATTTTTATGTTTTTAATATTTTAAAATACTCATACATGCAATTTTTTCGTTTGAATAAATTACAAATTATTAAGTATACTTAATGTAGTTAAGTATAACCATTTTGGGGTTGAAATCAAAAGTGTGCAGTTTTTGGATACATTTTTAAAAATTGTACGGTTTTAACCACGGCTGGGCATTAATGAGTTAAAAAGTTAATTTATTTTGTTTTTAATTTTTTATACTTCACCATTTCAGTTTTTTTTAGTTTTTATGTAATAATGATTTACCGTGAATTGTTGAAAATTAAATATTTTATATTTTTCCAATCACTCTGTACTTTTAAGGAACACCCTTTATACATGTATTAAAATATTTTCCAATAAAAGGTCTTATGTTATAAATTAATAAATTAATAAAGTATATGTTAAAATATAATCCAACTATTAAAACTTATTATATTTTCATTTCTCATATAATTTTAAGTTAGTTTGTATATAATGAGTATAAACTATAAATATATAGTTATTAAATCATATAAATTTAAACTACTAAATTGATTTTAAATTTTAGTATTTTATAAAGTATTAAATACTTAAGTATTTATTTAATAAAATATTTTGTGATTATTAAACAATTAGTTATACTAATAATACTCTATTACAAACGCACACATATAAATAATATTAATTCATTATTTTTAGCCTTTTAGGTATTAATTATATTTAAAACTTATTACTTATTAAGTTATAAGTCACTACTGTTTTTTTTTAAAAAATAAAAATTTCAATTAAATACAATACTCTATATAGAAATACTGTATTTTTGTAAAGTATAATAAACACTATAGTTGTAATCTAAAAATTAGTTTTGGGCTAGTAAAAAATAAATTTAGCGTTATATAAAAAAATTAACTTCTTTTTAACTTAATAAAATATTAAAAAAAAATGTGTATTAACTTTTAATTTAACTGAGTTTACCTATAAAAAAAATTAACTTTTAACTTTTAACTTTTTGTTATTGGTGCAAATTAATTTAACTGAGTTAAAAATATCATTAACTTACCCAGCCTTGGTTTTAACCTATCAAAAATGTGCGATTTTAGGAGTCAACACTTTTTTCCTACAAATTCTCATAGTGAGAAAAAAAATTAGTATAATTTCTAAACTCGTGTAGAAATGACGTTGGATCGTCCCCATATTGTTTTTAATTATCCTTTCTCCTCCTATTGCTTACTTGTCTTCAATTTTTTAAAATCTTAGAATGTTTAATTAACTCTTCCTTCCATTCTCAATAAAAATTCCGAAACTGTCATAATTTGAATATTATTTTTAATCTACAAATCTGGTCTGTTCTTAAAATTGTCTATATTTAATTGTACATTTTTTTTTGTTTTTTTTTTTTTGTTATTGTCTAAATACATTTTAAAACAACAAAAAAATTATTATTTATGCATCAATAGATGCATAAAGAAAGATATAAGATAAATTTTCCATTCCACTTATAGAGTTTTATCTAAACATTTGAAAAATTAAATTAACATTAAAAGTCAGAAATTTATGAAAAACACAAAATAAATCCAGTTTATTGCATTTAAGCAAACTATAGCACTAAAACGGAATGAATAGTACTATGAAATTAAAATTTAAAAAAAATACAAAAATATGAAACTTATATTAGTATTAGATTTGAAATTCTTATTTCATAGAAAAAAATGCGTATAACTAACTCTGCAATTTTTATCGGTATTATATAAAAATTAGCAAATGCTATAGAATCTAAAGCTTGTTTATCATGTTTAAACGTGAAACTGTACATTGGATTCCACGTGTTTAGGATTTATTGTAAACCATTTGGACATAGCACCGCGATATGCCAGTATACTGTGCGGCGTCATAACGGCCGTTTATTACATTTTCGATGGCTGCGTAACAAATTTCTTTATTGCAGTCAAGGATTACTTGGTAATTATTCTGATTCTTTAATACTGATTAAATCCATTTAAATGAACATACACGTTTCACTGTTTACATTTCTACTGCATCATATAGAAAGATCATAACGATTTTCTGGTTTGCATCCTGGTGGTTATTATACTCGTTAATATAACAGCAGTAATATTTTATTTCATTTTCGCTTCCGCGGAAGTTCAACCGTGGGCAAAGACACACGACGAAGAAACACAACAAGAATCAGACGATGTCGCTGTATTAGTTAACTGATCATTGTCTTTGAGTGCTTCGTAACGTTAAAAATATTTGACGTAATAAATGTGTCTTTATAAATATACGTATTTATTAAAGTATTTGCACCAATGTTTTCATTAGTATTATATAACAGAATTGTATATCTTAATTGTATGATAAGCTATTTTTTTTTGTGAATTATATTTTTTTAATGTTTTATGTACATAAATATTAAAATTAAAATTAATATAAAATATAATATATAATATAAATTATATTATAATGTATCTAACAAAAAGTATAACATATTTAACAAAAGTAAAGAAATATTATATTTTTATAAATGAACATCATAATTATGATAGGGAATATATAATTTATATGATTTTTATACATATCTTCTAATGGACATAATACCGATGTAGTAACGTTATAATACCACGTCAATGTCCCATTAAAATTCTTACATGTACTGTTATTGCACAAAATCCAATATATACGTTTACATTTTAAATTTCAATAACTTAAATATTTATCATACATGAATGGTATATGTACTACTCGCTTTATAAAATATTACAATAGTTCTAATCAAATGTATCATTATTTTTTATTTTTATTTTTATGAGTTTTTAGCATAAATCACATACTGGTCTCGTACTCGTGGATGAATTATGATTAGTATAGAACGGAAAAGCATAAACTAAGTTGTAATGAATGGAAAAACCAAGAAAATTACTGGGAATGGTTATACGTACCTAAATAAATTATCTGACATGTTATAAGCTAATATATTACCTCTCCGATCCTCGAACGACTTCTTCGAAGAAATTATGATTAACGTCTGAAGTATAGGATGAGGTTTTTGAAATAACAAGACTCTTTTCACTCGTTTGTTATTATGCACTTTATTTAATTTTATTTAAACACATATAACGAAAATATATAAAAAACAAGCATAAGAGCAATATGTACGCACTCATGACATGTATTGAGAGCCGACAACCGGTCTCCTTAAATGTCATGTTTTATGAGTGTTTGCGTGTGTACGTGAGTATGTGCCGGGGTGGACTGAGAGTATTTCAGCCCTAGTGGAGAAGATTTGAGTGGCTCACATTTTTTTTGTATGATCAAAAAATTTGCAGCTCGCTCATTTACAGATTGCTCATCATAAGCTCAAATCTCCTAAAAGGGTGTTTAGCACCGCCAATATATTCTAGAAATAAATAATACTTATCATAATTCATAATATTACATTATATCGTTTTTAATACTTAAAATCTTTTATTTCTATATTTAGATATTACTAAGACAACAATTTATCAGGTACTTATTTTTCAGATAACTAATGATATAGTCATCATAGTGTATTTGTGTTGTTTCGACCTACTATTATCTAATAAAAGTCTTGATTATATTATGTACCTATTATTATTTTATAAGTAAATTTTTATTTTCATTTAATTATCTGTTTATTTTATTATTTGTTTTAAAGATTTGGCCGAGTACTTGAGATTTATTTGGGAATGTGAGTGTCAAAGTCCCCTACGGGTTACTGATAAGTTAATTTTATAGGGACTTGAGCACCCCCAGAATACTAAGTGGATTTCCGCCTATATAGTTTATGATTGGCCAAGCCCGGATTATGATAATTTGGGGCCCGGGGCCAAACAATTTTAGGAGCCCATAACCATAATCAAAATATTGATGACCCACACATAAACATATTTCAGAGACAAAAAAAAATTATATTCTAATTTATAAATTTATTTAATGCTTTTTTTAATACAAAAAATAAAAATTTTATTTATATAAGTAGTAGTATAATTTGGACAGTTCTGACACCATATCCTGCATATCCTCCTTATCTTTCTGAACCACCACTGCCCGATCATGTACGTGCACGACATACGTCACAGACCCCCCACCACCACTACTACAGACGTCACTACATACCCAACCGGCAGTGACGTAGCGTTCCCAGAAATATTGCCGCCGCCGTCTCGGTCACAGCATTTGTCGCCAACGACCCCACTGCTGCAGCGATCGTGTTCGTTTCTACCCCCCCCCCCCTTCCTCCCACCGCACTCATTATATACTATTGGCCGGCCGTGTTTTTGTTAATATCTGATATCAGTTGTGATAATATAAAATGTGATTACAATTAACGGCTAATGTTATCTTACAGGTGATAACACATTTGAAACCATAACGAATATTCGGTTTTTGATAATAACCGATACCAGTTGTGATATCAAGTACCCGTTAATATTATCATACAGATGATAATACATTTGAAAACATATTGTGGTGAACCATCACCACATAATTCTCGCTCGGAGGTGGTAACATTGTTGTCGGGCGGTTGGTCACCATGGTTGTCAACGACGCGAACAACCGCCACGACAGGGCAGCTGTCACCCGTTTTTTTATCCGTCTCGTTTTTCACAGATACACGTGTTTTTTCGACCGACGACTCTTTCGACTCACGCGAGTCCTCTTGCTTCTTATTATATATATGTATAATATTCATACCATGTAAAATATATCGTTTATTATTCGAAACGTGGTGTCTTTATTGTTATTTATTATTTTTTTCATAATATATATATATATATGTGTATATATATTATATCGACGCCATAGCCTTTCATTTGTTAGCGGTGCGCGGATAGCATACCGTCGAACCTTATCAACATGCATCCGTGCGCTCGCCACAATATTATTGATAATATTTAAAATAAATGTAATATCTGGCTAAGAATCGAACTGGAGATGATTAGGATGTTGTATCCACTTAGAATCATACATCTATTAGTAATATGTAATTAATTTAATGTATTTCAGTTCGTACATAAGTCTCTCGATATAATTCAGAATATGTATATCAAATTACGTGTAATTAGCCATATCTCTCTTCGTCAATATTTCCGATAAAAAAAATGTGTTTATTATTCAAAAGAATATGCCATTTTCCTGTGAACAAGATGCAATATGTATATCAAATCACAAGAAATATTATGTCTTTACCTGACAATATTTCTGAGAAAAAACGTCAAGTTCTCACACACGTTATATTTCCGAGAAAAATTTAATATTGTTGATTTTGTAATTATTAAAAAGACCTTCCCCTCTCCACAATAACCGAATCTGAAGTCATCGACTTACTGTTGGGGTCTATATCAATATCAGTCGATACGCTGCCTTCGTAGTGTTAATTTTCAAGTCGGTAGTGTGTTTTTTATTTGCAATGGCCGAATCACTACAGAGTAATGCTGCTAAATTCAAGAAATCAAAGTACATGTACGTTGCACCCATGACACCTAATGAACTAATTGATTCAAGTACGTTTGTAATTGACTTTGTCGGCCGTAAATTCTTAAACATTGGGCTCGATCCGAGCGATAATTTCAAACTTAAAATTCGAATCATAACACCTTCTCGCCATATTTCAATAAGGCATTGCTTTTTAAAACGAATCTACTCTTTTATTGGTAATATTTTATCAATGATATTGGACACACCGGATGGAAATAAAAATCTTTTACTCTTCACGGACGACGTAAATAAATTAACAAAAATTGTTTATCGCGGAGAAAATTATTTGGTAATCGAATCAAAAATTGAAGATAGTTGTCGCGTACTGCTTAATCGTGCGGATCTCATAGCTCTGCAGTACATAGAATGGGCCATTTTTGAAGCTTGTGTTGGAAAAAATACATTTGTTCGTCCTATGATACTCCAACAATTCAAT
>NW_020273324.1:0-53093 GCF_003268045.1 Sipha flava
AAAAAAAATCAGTCTAAATTATTGTGTGAAAAAATAGTTCTAAGTTCCAAATAATTATTTGTAAAAATTATTCTAAGTCGAAACAATTATTTATATTTATAAAAAAAAAAAAATTCCAAGTTTAAGTTATAGATATATACATATCAGTAAAAATTATTCAAAGTCGAAACAATTATTTATATTTATAAAAAAAAAAAAAATCTGTCTAAATTATTGTGTGTAAAAATAGTTAAAAATATTCAAAGTTCAAATAATTATTTGTAAAAATTATTCAGTCAAAACAATTATGTATATTATAAAAAAAAAAAATACTATGCAATTCACAAATTATGGTGTTTGGAATTTTTACATTTAAAGCTTCTCGAGAGACATATTAATTATAATTACTAGCCGAACTCAGTCACTGACTTAAGATTGAAAAATTGTCATTGAACTTTATTTTTAGTCAAATTTAGGCACAAGAAAAATGAGTAAATCATACTAATTATTATGGTAATAACGATGATAAAATCTCGCGTGTAAAACGATGTGTTTGGAATTACCTCAGCCATAAGTGTTTGCAAACAGCTCTGACATTGTATCGGTATCTGTAAGTGTTACATTACTTTGTGTTTTATATTGAAACACAGCAACTACAGCATTGGGGACGGCGGTAGTGATGTCCTTGTGTGTAGATATATCCATAAACGCAGAACGAGTAAAAAAAACGTATTTGATAGAATGTTAGACGAAGTTACATCGCCGGAAGTCGTCAGTTACTGTTGCTAGATAAAATTCTGACTTGACAATTTGTCTGCTCTCCAGATAATATGTGGAAATAGAAAAGTCGAAAATGATAAAGAGAAAGATACGTGAAAACGCACGAGCCGGTTGGACGACCACCCAGATAGCAAAATGATTTATATAATATAATAAATATATATAAATAAGAAACTTAAAGAAAAAAAATTTTCTTTAAGAAGAAAAAACGAGAAAATTAACCAGATGCTTATGATACGGTAATACATATATATGAACAGTGGCGTATTTATGGGGGGGAGGGATGATGGGGCCCGGACTTCCTTCGAAAAGAAAAGCACCATTGTTAAAGATTGTTATATTGAACATTAATATGTCTTAATGCTGGGGGTTTCCGAAAATTTGTCGTGACACTGAGAATGTTGCTTATGCGATAGTTTAAAATTTTATATTTATAAAATATGTTTATTATTTTTAGAAAATATGTGGTGAATTTTGAGTGACTCTAATAAAAAATTTGTTTATTATAATGTAGTTTTTATAATTTTAAAAAATAATAAATCATTAAAAAAATTCAATTTCTTATTTCTCTGATGGTGTAAAGACAGTCGAGAAGTCTTATAGCGTTAAAGTAATTTTTTTCGTAATAGTGTGCTTCCTCCTTGCCTTCCACCCAAAAATCAAATACATAATCGGCCCTCTCCAAAATGAAAACCTATATACGCCACTGTATATGGATGATGAATGTAATGATACTAATATTATATATCTATGAAATATAATATTTCTTCTTTTCTTATTTTTCAGTGCCTTCGATGAAGTTCGTGAGCCGTTCGCGACGGTTTTGCCGGACCCAATTCCGTTGTCAACGGGCAAAGAAAAAAAACACATTTTTCTGTCACTATAGGCTGTAGGCGTGTCGCGAAAGTATTAAAAAGAAATTAAATAAACGAAAATCAATGACGGTTTCCACCGGTGGTCAACAATTCAATCACCGATGGACCGTCTGCGTCATGTCTCGCTAAAACGCGTCAATTTCATTTTAAAAAAAAAATTTCGTAACGATTTATAAAATAGAAAGACCAACCGATTCAACGCATTCAATTGGCACGATAAATTCTGTTTGATTATGTAACTCGTTTAAAAACGTTTTATCAATATCTACAGTAAATTAAACGATAAAATACAGTTTTCCTTCTGGACCCGCTCGCGTTTATTCATTATTTTGCACTACCAGCGGAAATGGTTTCGCGTTGTTCGTATGCCTACAATGTCCACAGCGTTATTTTCTTCGGCTCTACATTATTTTCACACCGAGTCCCTTCGGACTGTGTTTAGTTCACGATGTCCAAAAGGCTGCTAGATCGTCGAGGAGGTCTGCGCATGAAATTAAAGAAATTAAATAATACTTGCTAAAAAAGTCGATTGATAACTAATCGTCTTAACGTGTTCGTTTGCATCAAAGTCTGAGTCGTCATTTGAAATTGAATAAATTAATACTATTTACATTTTATTTCTTAACAATCTGAAATGAACCATACCCAATGGATGTGTCGGGTGCTAAATCTAATTTTTGCATCATTATATACACTTTTTAAAGAGATGCCAATTTCAAATTCTTATAGTTAACATATATTTTCAAAATCCATAGATAATAATAAAACTAAATGACTTGTTACAGTAATTTACTTTAGTATTTCTAAATTCGATAGAAAACATATTTTTATATAAAGAATATATATAGAATATTTAACATCATCGTTTAGTCTAATTTCAAGTTTAGGATGAGATTATTATAAAGCTGATACAATTGAATCATGTAAAACAATAATCTATGAACTATATCTATATTGTTGTTCATTCTAGAATTCTTGCGTGTATAGTATTCCTTTTTATTATTGTAATCTTCCTACTGGATTATACATCTAATAGCTGTACTAAAAAATATAAAAATAAAAAAATAAATAAAAATAAAAATACCCAACTGTTTTAAACACAGGTTTTCACTATAAATCTGAATAAAATACTAACCGATTGGAAGAAGTGTACATCTAATAACGTTCTATGCAGCAAAACGTAAGAATATAATTGTTAATTTTAATTTGATTTTCTTTAAAGATTATACGAATTATTTTAGGTTCTATAAAATATAAAATAATAAAATAATACATCTATTATTTTGGGTTCTTTTAAGTTTTGAAATGAAAATCTGATATATTTGATATCATTAACAATAAACATAGTTAATAAAAACGATAAAACACAAAGTATAGTATGTATATAATATATTATACTTTTTCAAGTTCACTCGTATAGGGGTAAACACCAATACCGGTATGAAAATTGGCCTTAACGCTTTAAACTTCGTACGCAATTGTGTAATAATTACACATTAATTATTAATATCAGGTAAAATCGTACGAATTCGTGATGGTAAAATATGCGCTTTTACGGGCAGATGAGGGAGCTGAACATCAAGGAAACCTCTTATATTATGGTATTTGAAAATAAAAATTAGCTTCGTTAAAGCAGGGTTGAACGTGCGATGAACGAAAACTTGAATTTGAAGTAATTAGCGACTACTCAAATTTACTTATTGGTTTGTTTAGACAACTATTTTCACTGTACATAAGGTTTTCTTTTTTAACAGTTGACTCCTAATTGTGGATTAGATTGAAGATACTATAATAAAAAACCACATCTTGTGTTTTACATCATGCTTCTTAACTTATCCATAGGAATTTATCTGTTTTATTATCTTAAGGTGGTGTAGAAACGTTATATTGTATACTGTATATTATTAATTAGTAGACATCGTAGTACTTTTATATTTTTATATTCTATTAAAAGGTTCAGAGTTGTATATTCTTACTATAAAATATAATTTGCATATTCTTACCATAATATTAGTCATAATATATTATAATATACTATTGTTCAGTGACTGCAGTCTAATCTAAACTTTTTAAAATTAATAATAATATACTGGCTAATTCATAGTAACCAAAACATTAATAAACAATTCTGGATAGATACAAGATTCACAATCTTCGTTATTTTTTTTACCTGTTTAATCGAAAGTCGAGACTATTCAGTACATTCAGATACTTTGACCAGTGTGGTCGTATTTTTTTTTTATCATGAAAGTAATTTAAAATGGTTTCATATGCATAATTCTTCAGAGTTTTAAATAGTTTTAATTCAATTTTAGTTTTTTTTTTTTTTTTTCGTTTGTAATGTTTCATAATAACAGTGCGAAAGTGTTATTTTAATTTTAATTTTTAATTAAATTCATCAAGACAACGTTGTTATGTTCGCGGAAGACAACATCGCAGGCCTACAATACAGATACAAGATATTGGTGGAAATAGTTTCTATTTATGAAGATTATATCCATTGTGGTCGAGTTATGGTGATATGAAATTTAATTATTCTAACATTAAATCGAATAAGTTTTGTAAGTAACAGTAGCTAATCGGTTATTCGGTTAATCGGTTATAGACTAGTTATTTTTAAGTACAGAGTTGAATTCAGAAAATTAGTTATTATTATTATTATTAGATAGTATTATGATGATTTTGTTAATTTATTATATTCTTTTCACCTGAATTCAATACTGTTAGGGAAGAAAGGACGAGTGTCGTGTTGTGCATATGTTGTTTTTTGAAAACATGAATATTTATTCATACTTCCAAAAAACAACACGGACAAATAGTACCTACTAAAAACAGTGAAAACATTCCATTCGATATTTCTATAGTCGGACCGACGCTCATTCATTCTGCCTTTCGTGGATTAGGCCTACTTGGGGATACCACGGAAAAAAAAAACGCGCCGTGTGTAATACCTCATGCTTTTGCAACTTTTAGTTTCAGCAAAAGCTAAGGTGGTGTGGAAACTTACACATTTTTTTATCGAATAAATACTAAGTTATAATCTAATACAGACGCGATCTCAAAAGCTGATAGATTTTCTGCGTTCACATTAACAACAATAGATAACTACAGCAAAACACTGCATCATGTTTTTAGTTTTTTTTCTAATCATCGTTATCGGGAGCACCACAACTGTTTCGATAGCAAATAGTGGCATAAAGTCTGGTATGTTTGGAAATCATTGTTCAAAACCAATATTATTGTGACCGAAAAACTACATCGAATTGTATCACGTAATCGGCAGCACGTAAGTACTTGCCACTGCCACAGCCACTGCTACAAAAACTATTATACAAAAACTATTGCCATTTTAAATGATGTGAAGATGTGTTTGCAATGCTAAAATTATGCAAAGTTTAACGAACAACAGTATCGACAATGATCCTGATAGGTTTCGATAATGTTGTCCTCTTTCGTACATCAAACTACTGGAATATATTCAAATGAACTACTAATGCACGTTATATATCTTCAATTCAATAAATTGTTTTATTTTCCATCCGAGACGATGACCGTGAATTTTCGATCCCAAAGATCTTAAGCTTTTCGTTAAGACTGCGAATACGAGTTACGATACCATTTCATACCACTAAATTGCACGACAGCCACGCAAGTACAAGTACGCAAGTTCTTTGTTTTCATTTTCTAATTTTTTACTTATTCTGACACATAAAAATGATGTAGTTTGCACAATGAAATAAATCTTCAACAGTCTTGAAAAATATTTGTATGCATCAGTTGATACAGTATTTATGAGTTACTCGGCTTAGAGATTGAGACTCAATCCAACAATTCACAAGTTAACTAAAATATTAGTAAAATAATGTTGGCTAAAAACAAAACCTACCGTCTTTGTTTATTCGGTAGTCGAGATTGTGTCAGTTTATTAATTAATTTCGACCAATGCGGTTGTATATTTTTATTTCGTTTAGAATTTCTTGATTCGTTTAAAATAATTTCATACACATGATATTTTAGAGTATTAAACACTATTTATTTATTTTTATTTTTTATTTCAGTGTTAAAATGTTTTTCAATTTTCTACGTGCTTGTTGGTTTTTTACTTATTTGATAAAGTTCATCAAGGCAATGCCGTACCGTGATGACATTCGTTGTTCTATAGAACCGCATTAGAACTTAACGATGAAAACGTCGCAGGTCCATCAGTGGCGTAACTAGGATAACGCAAATCTGACATTTTAAGTATTTACAATAAATTTTATTTTCCGATACAGATTAACTTACTAACTTATAGTTAAACGCACTACTCAATTTTTTCGCAATAAAATACCTTCTAAGTTCACGTCTGTGATGAGGCTCCCTTCGAGTGTTGAGGTTCCGTTATCATATATCGCCATCCACCCCGGTTGTTATTGCACCACTGAGGTCGACCTACAATACAGCTCCGAAATTTAGAGAAAATTATAGATAAGTAGTAGTGGTAGTGGTAGCGGTTGAGTATTGGTTTAATTATTTTTTTACGGCTAGAAATGTTTGAAAATTCATAATTTTTAACTCTTTATTTATTCACTGGGATTAATTATCTTGGGATAGTTTTGTGATTTAAATTAAATTACCCAACCACTACAAGTTCAAATATAAGTTTGATCCGTTATTTCTGGAGGAACGAGAAATACAAATATTAATCATTTTTTTCTCCTGAATTCAGTACTGGATTAGAAGAAAGGACGAGGGTCATTTTGTTCAGATGCATTTATTTTTGTACATATAAATATAATACATTTCACGTGGTCTTTCTATAATAATCTTACGGGCGGCGTTCCTTCGCGGACTAGGTCTACTAAAAGAAACCATGTCGAAAAAAAAAAAACGTACCGCATATAATATCTTATACTCTTAGAACATCCTTTCAAACTTAGCTAAGATGGTGTAGGAACTTACAAAACTTAATTAATTACTTAACTTACTTAATTGTACGTACAATTTATGAGTCAGTTACACTGTAGTACACGTCCCTAGACTCCCTTTTTTTTTTCCTCGGTAATTTTTCTTTTTATCCATCGTTTGTTTAATCTTATCATATTGTAGCACAATTATTGGAAGGAAAACAAACGAAAAGATAAAAACGATCGATAGGTTTTCATGTGCAATTACAATCTTGTACTACAGTCAACAGTAAATGCCATTGGTAATTTATTCAAAACACATAAATAACGTGTGCAGCATATTTATGCGGCTACGGGAGAAATGTAATTTTATTTATGTGCTCGTGACTCAAGCAGACACAAACATACTCGAAGTGATAACAATTGCAAGTTTAAAACGCTATAAATGCCACTTGAGCGGCAAAGTTATAATCGCACGGGAACGCGACTTTCCAATTTATCATACGGAATATACATAACAAAACTAACAACTATTTTATCATGCGGTATGACGTTATTATGTCGTACATTAATGTATAATATTTGTATATTATTACCACCCGAGCCAAGGCGGGGTACCCACGGGTCGACCGAATACATTCGGAGTTTGTTGAATTTTCTAGTCGTGACAAATTTATCGACTCTACGTAATAAATATATTGTACGACAAAAATAAAAAAATAAAAATAAAAAAAAAGAAAAGAAACGATTTATTGTAGCCATTAGTTCTCGATTTTTCAAATGTTGTTCGAGAATATGATTTGCATAACTTATCGTTTTCGCTTATCGTAATAAACAGCGGTTGCCGTTTAAACACGCTGCGGCGAAAGCGATTAATGATCGCGCGTGAAAATCGAATAAACCGGAGAGAGAAAAAGACCCCATTAATAATACCTATTCGTATGTTCGTCTTTGAACGCGCGAATACCGCAATCGTATTTATAAGATACTGTCGCTGTGCACATAGTTCTCGAATTACGATTTACTAAACGAATTCCAGTGCATCAAATACAAATACCATCAACAGGCTTCAACGTCCATCGATAACACGCTCAGAGACGTCATTTCAGTCGTTTTCCGGATACGCGAGATTTTAGACGGACCAATTTCAACGTTTTCCCGGTTCGTTAAAAAAAAGGAAAAATGTCGATGTATTTGTTTTACATAAATGTTATTTACTTCTCTGTTTTTAATCCTAATTATAATTACTTTTCGATTAGCTACCAATGCAATACACAAAGCCATTTCATTACCGACTGGAGCACACAAAAAAAAGCATATTCGGCAAAAAGGAATTCATTTCAGTTCCAAGAACGAACTCTGCTATTCGAACAAAATATCACATTATTTTTTTTTAAAGTTTTGACCAGTGAATAGCTACGAGTCGTAATGTGTGCAAATGCGTTTACTACAACAGCGCTTAAGAGTGCCAAATAAACTAACCTAACTCCCCAAACAATAGAGGGCCAATTATTAACGCAATTAAGTTAGTGGTGCCGTCGCACACCCTGCACCACTCCCTTAAACGACGCCCTTGAACGCGCTGTGTACGGTGCACCTGCAGCAGTACACGGACCATGGAAAACTTAAGAATAATTACAGGAAAATGTGCACGAGCTCGCGTGTTATATAATGTTTAATCGAGCGTCCATCTGTCGATTGGGTTTGACGCGTACTACGACGTTCCAGTACGATGGTAATGGTTTATGTATAACACGCTACGGGGTTTTTCTTTTTTCCATTAATAAAACTTATCCCTACTTACAAAAGTACAATAGGTAAATTATTTGATTTAAAGAACGTGTTCATTACATGAATACGTTTTGGAGGAAACTGCTCATTAGTAGTGACGTGTTACGGTTACGGAAGAAAAATGAAGCCGGTCCCGACGTCACACCGTTGACAAATGAAAAACGGACGGAGCGAATCGACGTGCGAGAATTTGGTTTTTAGAGTTTTACGGTTTTACGGTTTTACGGTTTTACGGCGCTCGTCGTAGTGTTTAGTGGTCCGATGGATGGGTGTGGGGAACCGTATATTCAAAATATTTTAAATGCAAAGACATACCAACCATATTATACTATTTATCATCTGGTAGCATCGGAGTATAGAACGGCGAAAAAAGAACAGGGGAGGAACTCTAATCCGTATACCATTCTCAGTGTTCCATATAGTCCTATTATTAATTATAAATAGGTATATGAGTATGTACGTTATGAGGTATTGATGGTGCACGATTTTTCCCGCAAACTATTCGTGTATTGTAAAAATGTACAAACATGTAAATTACATACTTTTATTTATTGTTTTAAATTCCGTCTCTCTATTTAACAGTTTGTTTCGTAATGGGATTAATCAAAGACGATGTTTACAAAGAATCTTACAACCGAAATCAGTGGTGGATTTAGCGTTTTAGCGCCCCTAGGATTAATCACTCTAACCCCCCCCCCTCTACCACTCTACTAAGGAACCAACAATATTTGGTCTAAACCTTTCTCTTAAAATTGTATTCAGTTATTTTATCAAAAAAAAAATATATATATATATATTAAATCTTTAAAATAGAAAACTTCTAAAAATAAAATATTTCATGTCTACTATTTTACTTCAGATACCATTATTACCAGTACAAATAAACAATGCTTATACAGTCACATAACGGAAATATAAATGGCCAGATATGAAAATACCTATACTCGGATAGTCGGATGTTCCCAATTAGTACATAGGTACTAACAAGGCCATAACTGGAAAAAAATTTCGGGGGGGAGAGGTTTAACATTATTATTTAATACAATTTATAGTTGATAAACTATATTCACTGCTAAAATGTTTCTACTTTTGAAAATTTCGGGGGGGGGGGGGGGGGAACGAACCCCTGGACCCCCCAGTTACGGCCTTGGGTACTGATAAGTTATTAATAATAACTAGTAACTAATTATAATTATTTTATTACAAATAAATATTTTCAAATTGTAATATTCTTACTATAGCCTATAGTTACGCATCATACAATGTGTATAATAATAAATTATCATAAATTTTTAAAATTATTTTTATTCGTGTTTATATGACAAATATAAAAAAAAATATATTAAAATAAATATACCTAATAAGTCAGTAATAACACTTAATTCTATAAAAAAAAAAAGCCGCCCTAGGCTATAAGCCTTTTAGCCTGCCCCCTAATCCGCCATTGACCGAAATATGTCCCCGGTAACGCACGATTTTTGTACGTAACTTTAGCTTTTTAACTTTTAATCTCTAAAATCTCATACCTATCTCTATAAATTGTTTCCGAGAAGAATTTCATCATCCGCGTCAGAAAATGAAAGAACCACGGTACACGTAGTTTTCAAAATGACATAGTATTCACAAGTCGCAACAAACAAAATAGACGTTATCGATTGACGATTATATTCACCCTTCTCCCGAACGACTGGCAAACGTCGTTAACGCAGTGCCGCAATAACCGGCTGTGTTGCGTGTGCCAAAACCTGGATTCCAATAGGGTTCGATGATAATGTTTGAAAAATATGTAGAAAGCAAGAAAATAAAACCATTTTGTAAT
The DNA here is from genome assembly GCF_003268045.1 of Sipha flava. Classification (NCBI taxonomy): domain Eukaryota; kingdom Metazoa; phylum Arthropoda; class Insecta; order Hemiptera; family Aphididae; genus Sipha; species Sipha flava. The sequence goes on from NW_020273324.1 coordinate 10,131, forward strand.
AATAATTATTCATAGAGATTGAATTAAAATTGATCGATTTTGTTTTGTACATCGACGTTTCTTTTGCGGCCTCTATAATCGAAATTTAAAATAGTTTGGTTACAATTGATTAAATATACTGTTTCTCTTCCGATTTCTGACTCGGGGAGATGGGGGTTAATTGACGTTGCACGGTCATCGCGAAAGTCGCACCCAGGGTCGGCGAGAACTTTTGAGGGCTCTCTTTACTTGCACTTGTTTGACTAAGTTATACCAATACTACTTGTACATATTTTAATTCGATAAAAATATTGTATAAAAGGCTAAGACGATGGGCTCTCCCGGACGTACGGGCCCCGGAGTTCTAGCCCTCCCTTCCCCAGCCTCTCGACGGCCCTTGTCGCACCGAAGAGAACGTAGGTACCTTTTAATTGTCGAAACGATTTTCGATGTTTCCTCAACGGTGACATTCGTTCTGATCACGAACTTTTCGTTCAGATTCAAATCAATTCAGGAATCCGCTGTTGCCGTTTACGTACAAGGCTGTTCCTGACACGGAAAAACGGGAAGACGTAACGCGGCGAACGTGCGGGGACGATTCTTTATCACTTCGTTTATCTCATCGCTCCAATCCCTTGCCGCGCACGTGACGGCGGCACGTCACATCGTCACGAGCCCCCCCCCCCCAATCCGTCCGGCCCGCGAACACGTTTAAGTCGTGAGGGGGAGGAATGGGAGACGGGCGCGTTCGACCGTGCAGCGAAAACATTACGTTTAACGGCGGCGACGTGTAATTAACCGAAACGTCGCCGGTTCCCCGTTCGCGGTGCGTTCGCAGCCGTCGTCATTTATCACAACCGGCGGCGGCGCGTTCACGTGATGTTTTCTGGTACCCTTTTGGCGCGAGTTTTACACCTGGACCAGTGAGAGCCTTTACCGCGCGTTACCTGCGCGTGCGCGTTCGGTCAGTACACAATGGCAACTCTGTACGTCCGGAGAAATAATCGCTTTTTTTACCGTCGTTGCCCGTGCGCGCCTCGTCACCGTGACTCGCCGGACGTATTATTATGGTCGTCGACTCGACGACGGGTCTCCTCTGCCGTTATTAATTATGTTCCGTTTCAATGGCACAGTAACAGTAACACCGTTGCCGTGATAAATTGTTCGTTTGTTTTGTTTCGCCCCCCCCCCCCCGAATGGTCGGTCGAACGAGTCTTGAACGTGCGCACAACAGTTGAATATCGTCGCCGAATCGTTCGGCTTTTGTAAGCGTTTCGTATCGAATGTGCACGACGTTACACGAATTGTTGATTGAGGAAAGCCCCATCTTCCACCCGTCCACGTCGTAAACACCCGACGGTCAAAACGTATTCTTCGCGACCAGCGTTGACGGTTATAGTCCACGAAATTAAACCGTCTCGTAGTACTCGTAACGGATGTTTTGGTTACGAATAAATCAAGATTACGACACGACAAATTGAACAATGTCTTCGAGATTTATTGTCGGATAATAAACTTTGAACGGAGCGGTTTAACTCACCGGATATCGTAAAAGAAACCTATTTCACTTACGATAACATAATAACATCTCATTGATTTTCTTAGAAATCTTCATTTTATATTTTACCAACTTAATATGTATACATATTATCGTAAACGTCCGTTTTTTTTTTTTTCGTACAGCATCCGTTTAAAGTATTTGAACTCGCGTTTGTCACTCAGAAAATCGTATTATTCGTTGGGCGCGCACAAACAGCAATGAAACGTGTGCGTTTCAACAGACGTTCGTTTCCCGTGGACAACATACCGGTGACTGTAAACTGATTTATTCGGGTCGGCGTCGGTGGCACGTCGACATCCAAGTCGAATTCGCGGGCTCAGCTCGATGAACGAAAATTGATCTGTTTTTGCTTACAGTTTTTCATTTTACGATATACTTATTTATCATCAAATCATTTGCTAATCTCACCAACAAAGGTCTACTTGTTCATCGCGTTCGCAGCTGTTGTGTAACGGGAGATGCGCTATTATAATACGATATTGGATCCGAAACGTATCAGTTATGATGTTCTCCAAATAATCCTGTTAATTCATTGTACGTAATACGTTCCCATTGAACCGTTCGACTTCGTTGGTAATCCGTTAAATAACATTTCTTTTGTAATCGTCTACGACGCATTGATTTTCATTGCACCGTATACGGCTAATACGATCGCTATTCGTTAATCCCGTCGGGTTACTTTTCCGTAAAATAATATGAACAAATAAATTGCTACCATTATTATTAATAGTCGAACGCAGGCGATACTATGGCAACTGACAAACACTCGATCGAATTCATTACGCGTGCACGATCAGCGGACGGATCATAACCCCGGCGCGAGTTTCGTTCGATCGAGAAGAACATTCTTGCTGCATTATTTTCCAGTACGTTTTAGACGCGTTATGCATAATTCAGTGTACCTTCGAGGTTTGACACGGCATCGATCAACAACACGTAATTCAAACGACTTCGGAACAATGGGCGCGGAGACACGACATGCGACGCGTTCAATCATTTCGATTCTTATTACGCGTCCAATGTTACCCCGCATGCAACGGAATCAATCGAATCGGAAATCAAAAATGTCGTCTGCAAAGTAGAAAATGATAATGGTACGAAAAAACATGGGGAATTATAACAATAGATATTATTTACTTATTCGGATGGTTTTCTTTTTTCCCCGTACTAACCATAATCGCAGTACGTACGATGCTGATTAATAAGTTCGCGATAATTAGTATTCAGATAATGTTTACATTTATATTAGCGGTGTGATTATGATCAACCATGTCGACGAATTATTTCTCATCGCATTAATAATACTATTAATATCTGGTATTTTCAGAAGGAACGAATTTGTCTCGAATATTATATTGTTCTCGGCATTCATTAATTTATCGTTGCTGAAAGATTTTGATTTTTACCGTGAAAATTCGTGTTATTGTTCAAACGAAACAAAAATCGACGCGTTGTGCTATCGGACTCGATTAGTTTTCAAAATTGATATGAACTCACTTAATAACTGTAGGTTTTTATCGAACCCGAAGTGCATATGTTGCATTGGATCGATCGTTACGATACCAGTGATATATATATATATATATATCATAAATTTCACGAGCATTCACGTGATTGACGTTTAATGTTGGTACGGAACCAACAATAAGGAAGACAACGTGTCGACATTTCTGGACTGGTAAAAAATATCAGCTAGTCTTTTCGGCTGCTCACCGACAAACAGTAATCAATCGCCTCCAAACGGAGCCGATGACCAAACGAGGTAAAAACGACACTCGTGTTCATTTCAAATGTTCCTGGGTCGGCTAACCGCGTCAAGCGTTCCGATATACTTTCACGGTTAAATAAAATTATAAAAACGGCGTACAGGATATCGGAATCCGCTTTCTGGCCCGGTCGTTAATGTAATCGATCGTAATAAAATGATTTCGTGCAAGGGTTCATCGGCTTTCGTTTCCGAGATTAATCTTCGTTCGCGGTCGTCCATTAGCACGGCAAACAGCGCGTAAAGGCACCGCGTGTCATTTTATATCGACCATGTACGGAATATGAGCTTTTAAGTAGTCGTCTGACGAGTACATACAGTCTCCATCATCGCGACGCGTGCGATGACTTTTCGTGTACAGAATGCGGTCAGAACATATTTCAAGTAATTTTCACCAAGTGGCACTTCGATAAAACTGTCTACCACCATAGTTCACAGACGTGGTGTTCTTCCGCAGAGGAACATACAGAGAAAATCAACTACGGTCGTTATGAGAATGGCACGTTCACCCACCACTGGGTAGCATTCAATGATCACTGGTTAGTGCCACGTATTTGGTATGTTAAGATATTCCTTGGCTGCGATCGATCGATCGTACGACGTTAATCCTACGGCGCATCGACTAGCCGTTGACGAGTAAAACGACTGGACGGCATTTCGGGTGAAGGTGCGCACGTCTCTGGATATCGTTGGACACGGGTTCTTCACGGTCAGCACGAATCCGATCTGCGCGTAAATTTAATAATAACAATAATTATTGTTGTATCGTACGCTAGTGCGATGTTGGATGGAGGATGTTTCGGTACGGGGTGTGGCGGCGGCGGCGAACGACGATGATTACAATAATAATAATTTAAATAGGTCTCCTGTCCCCCCGGTAACGTGTGATTATCATAAAATTAATTATATGGCACGACACCGAACTTCACCAGTTGATTAGCTTGTCCGTTAGAGCCCCTTGTATTTGTGTGTGTGTGTGTGTGTGTGTTTGTACTTGCTTGCGTATGCTTAAATTTATGCGTACATGTGTGTGTGAGTGCTCATCGGGCCGCCGTGGTAATTGTCGAAAATTTATTATTCCGTTGCGTAGTCGTTCACCACCGTCGGCGATCGTAACACTCTTCGGTCCATTTACATAAATCTTTATCAGTCGTCGTGAAATTTTTATTGCCACTCGCACCATAAGCGTGTGCAGAGTTTCAAGTCGGGGATAGCGAATATTTTTACCGGCCTATACATGAGTATTAAGTTAACATTTTTAAGCTCAAATTTAAGCTTCAAAGTTTATTTAAAATTTAAACACAGAAAATATTAGCTTGGTAACAATACACTTTTTGGATAACCAACTTATTTTGTATTAAGCATTACCGGTGTGGCGGCCCAGCTTGGACCAGTTCGGCCCTTACAAATATATTCAAACCGTCCAGGGGCAGCAAGAGCACACTTTGCTGCCCTGTGCACACGTCTTTGACTCGCACACACACACGCATATACGTGTAGGTTCATGTATTTGCGCACGACCCTTGACGGCGGATACGATACGTGAGCTGCCGTTTGACGTACGTGTGGAATCCAACACTTATTTTTGCCATTCGATCTGTGTCGTGCGCAGGAATTTGGAAATGGGGGAGGGATGTCATACATAAAAATGTATTATTTTAAATCTTTATTCTTTATTGTTATACAAGAAAAAATTTCAATCAGAAATTCATCCTTCTGACTTTCACACTAAATTCATCAATAATTTGTTCTGTAGATAATGGAATGTCTCCATGTATGTTCATTAACGCAATCCATTTAACCATGACTGCTCCGTAGTATTTCTACTGCGCACGCCACTGCATTCGATCACAATCGATCAATACCCCGGATCGGTACGCCTGGAACCGTTTGCAGACCGCCGTTAAACTTGATTGACTTGAAATTGAACTCAATCGTTGTCGACGCATAATCCTTTTGGTACGTTTCCGTGCGACCTGTAATCCACGTATTTTCCCACTAAGAATTTTGGGACGTTCGATCGATTTTATGATAATAACATCACGTTCGAGAAATACGTTGTTCAGTCTTGGCGATTGACTACGATCGGTCGCTGCATAAAAATTTAGATAAACGATAGCGACCCGTTGCGCTTATTATAACGTTACGTTATTAGATTTTAATCTGCCGATAGCTGTGACCGAATGTACTGTCAATCGCCGAGTTTTTTATAAGTGTGACAAGTTAGAAAAAATTGTGAACTATAAAAATTAAAAAGATATATATTTATATGATATATTTAAGATATATGTTTAATAAATTATTCAAAATCGACGTGATAATTTAACGTGTCTTTTTATTTATTAAATTTAAATAATAATCTACAAAGTTCAAATTGCCATGCGTTTAATTTCGTAAAAGTTACGGTTGCTGTACGACCCCGAGCAGTTTTGTCGAGCCGGTCAGTTATATGAATTAGTTTTCATCATAAGTGATCTCACATTTGTCATACCTGTACGACTACGGTATATTTATACTATTGTAATAAAATACAAAAGACATCCACCGACATTTTGCCGTCCGAACGGTTCACAAAATATAATTATATTTAAATGAACACGGTTAGTTTGTTTACGCGATGTATGTAAACATTTTAACAACGCATGATTGTTATTATTGTTTCAATGGGTATCCTTAGAAACAAAACGGATTTCAAACATCTGTTTTTCGTCAGAGTATATTTTTTTTTTTGGATAAATCGCGTTGAATAAAATGTTATTTTATCGACCGCGCAGAGTACCTTAGCTTATTATTTCGTTATTATACGAAATGTCCGTACCACTTGCACGACATGACATTTCTACCTATAAAAACGAGTATTTTACGGCCACTTAAATGGTTTCCTAATCATAAAATCTATTATGAGAATTAAATTTGACATTCATTATAGGTTAGCGTATAGAATCAAATGTGCTTAGTTTACAAGTAAACAAATATTTATATAGTTTCATATTAAACCTCGGAGATAATAATCAAAAATATATTTTATTTTTACTTTGGGAATAATTATTTAACATTATTGGGGACTGTACACATTTCAATTTTATTCTGGTTTTTATCTCGCCTTCCTAAATAGCGTTAACATTTGAATATATCCCATAAAATACATAATTCCCACCGGATATCTACGTTTTTATATCAAGTTTAATAGTAATATGATTATTAAATTGATTCTGGTTGAAAAGTAATGGTCTTACCTTCGATTTGACGACATAAAGTTTTTAATGCATTTCATACAATGTACATAAATTATCCACGTTGATTTTTTATATCTTTGCTGGTTCTTTTTAATAATTTAAGATTTTTCTAACCATTTGTACGAGATGCTACGAACGGTACAAGTTTCTCTAGTACCGAATACTGGTATTTATGCATGTGCAAACTATACTGTAGTTATAGTATTATACCGCACTATTACAACCAGTTTTGAATGTTTACATACATCTTGAGTCATATAATTTCAAGGGGGTTAAGTATTCGCCTAGATCATTTAAAAGCGCATGGAAAATCTGGGTACTCGATGAAAAGTCGATAAATTGTGTGAAGTTGACAAACTCCGATGTGACCTAAGGTCTTAAAGGGGATGCAAAAACCATTAGTCATCGATGAACCTTCGTATATGAACCGTTTGTACAATAAGCAACAACGATTGGAAAAATATTCATGCGAAGGGCTCATACTATGTCTTCTACAATGGTACGGTACAAAAAGAATCCGTAAAAAAAAAAAAAAATCAAACATATCGCATAGGAATTTCACCGAAAATCCAAGTTTTTTCATTAAGGTATCTAAGTAGGACGAGACAAAATGAAGATAAAACGTAGTTCGCGTTATATTTTGCATTTTAAAACGCACGATCCACATATACGTGATGTGAAATACAACGAATATGACGTTTCGACGATTGCAACGCGCATAATTAATAATATCTTAAATCGGAAAACAATTTCTTTTCTTTTTTCTATAGTAAAAATTTACTACGAAGTTTGACACGGACAATATGTATATTTACATTTTTAAACGCGTCCGGTGAAAATGTCAAACCCAAAACGTCTTGCCAGCCGCGTTTTGATTCGTGTCATAATCTCGTGACAAGTGACAAGTGTTGGCGGTACCGAAATTCCGTTGTCGCACGTGCACATGTTTGAACCGATACGATTTGACGTCGCGTATTGTTATGAGGCGTAAGTGCGTTGTACGCGGACCAAGTGCGTTCCTTTGTGCGCGTAACGAACGTTGTCGACGAAATCTGTCAACGTTCTTGGACGAGACACGTAGAACATGAAAAATAAAAACAAACGTACGGCGGAGCATATATTTCAGTATCCACAGCGTGGCCGATGCCATGTACGATTGTGAGTAGGACTGGAATTTTAATGCTCTAAAAAATAGCGAAAAATGCTCTGAAAAAGTTGCAAATATGCTATAAAAATCATAAAATATGGACTATGAAATTGTATTACACATGTATTTTCTATAGTTAAAAACGATACTATAAAAATCATGTTATCAAAAATATTTAAATGTATTCATTTAACATAATAATAACAAATAGCTATACCTATTTGTTTAATATTTACATTTTATTAGATTTGGTTTTAATTAAATTTATTTCATAACTTGCTGTCATGACCATCATTAGAAACATATACTTTTGATAAAATAGGTACACAGGTCGATATGCTCGTATTTGTTAGTTTATCAATTTAGTAGATTAACATGCAAGTCTTGAGCGAACAGACGCCAAAACGTGTGATAAAACACCTTAATATTTAAGAAGTTGTAGATAAATGCTGAAAAATGCCATAAAAACAGCATTATTTGCCCTGAAAATTAATTTTAAGCTTAATTTGTTAAAAAAAAGCAAACAACATTAAGTTTATTAGTATTATTTGAAACACATTTTCGTTTACAGACCTATGATGCGTCGGGACATAAAAAAAAATGCATTTACATTAAAATCCCAACATTAAAAATTAGTGTTCTTCAATAGCACACAGTGTATCAATATAGTTAACAGTAGCTTAACAAAATCGTACGTCGTATACGTCGGTCAAATCGTTCGCGTAGACACAAACATACAATTTGAGTTGGGGTAATACATAAAATAACCCGTACGCTTCGACCGCCACAGAAGATCATTTTTTTATTCACATGTCTTCAGTCTTATATAAATTTTCATAACCTCATTAAACACATTTACTGCTTACGTGCTTATTGGCAGTGTTGGTAACACGGATTATTGTTTTATTTTATTCTAAAATGTGTTATTCTAATCTATTTCCTATTGCGACACAAACATACAGTTGATTTTTTAATATGCCTTTATGCTTTCTGTGACCTGGATGTTGCTTAATACTACACAAAGATTGGTGAATTTAATTATTTCAACGGATTTCGAAACGATACGAGTTATTTAATTAAAGGCACTCCGTGGTTTCAAAACATTTTTATGAAATGTATACTGTTCATAGGAATTTGGTATTTTCGAGTTTATTTTCTTTTTTGCGAAAAAGTTAAGACATTTTACAAGTTCATCCTACCTCATAAATAAATGTGCTTTTCCTACATCAACCCCCTTTAGAAATATTAACTGATTTTCGAGAGCAATGACAGTACATTGGATTCGAGTGTAGAAGATCAATACAGTTTATGTACCCAATTCACCTTTACCCATTCCCGTATCATCTCCGAAAGACCTAAAAATCTGGCCTTTTTTAAAATTGTTTTCTTCCCTATTTAATGTGTGTTCATAACTGACAGCTTTGTTAAAAATACTTTTTAAAAGTATTTCAAATAAGTATTTAAATACTTCAATTAAAAAGTATTAACATATTTTTATAAGTATTTAAATACAAATACAAATATATTCAAAACATATTTAAAATACTTTTATATACATTTTTTTTAAGCTTCGTTGTTATCAGATTCTTAATTTTTAAAACATTACGACAAAATTACATTAATTTCTAGTGAGTAGTAATTAGTGACAACTTAATAAAATAATTTTAAAGATTATTAACGAATAACGAGTGTCGGATATGTAAGAGGGAGGGGTTAGGAGTATGTCGGAGTATGTAAGTATATGAGATACTGGGATTCAACATTTATAATCTTAACCTTGCCTCGTTGATGATAAGTATGATTTTTTCAAAATCGAAAAACGAAACTAAAAAATTTTAAGTTAAAAGTTAGTAGAAGATTTAATCTTGTATTTAATATTTTTGAATACAAACGAGTTCCCCGCCAGCCAGTAATAACTAAAACACGATTATCGTCTGACGTCGACGGCAACCCGCCGGATTACCTACACTATTCTACGGATGCTACAAACACCGGAACGCAATCGGTACTTATTATTTTCACTGGACTTCACCGAATCGGAAACCATCGGGTCCCCGATTTTCGTACGCGTTTACTCGTTTAAACGTTCGGAGAGCCGCAGGTTGTCGGCCACCTCCGATGTGTTATAACGGTGCACAGCAGACGGTAGCCCAGTATTATTATACACTAATGTATACGTACCATACGCATCGGTAGACCAAAGGACGTACAATGTATATTTCGGGTTTACAGAAACATTTATAATGCCTTTTTTCTCCATCTCTCTCTCTCTCTCTCTCTCTATATATATATATATATATATATATATATATATATTTATTATATCCCTTTCTATCTCATCGGACACGATAGAGCCGACCGATAAGTATAAATCTCGTCCGAGATCACGGTGCAATAATATATATCACCGACGGGCGGCATTATAGCGAACAAACATGTTCGGGTCATAACAGCATATAAAAATACTATTATTATGTAGATGTATTCTCGGGACCTATTGTTCCACGGCCAGGTTTATAATCTTCCGCGACACAATGGATGCGGACAGCTCCCCATTGTGCTCGGGCGTATTGTTTACCATTATTAGTACGTACACGTATACATGCGTGTACGGATGTATATTTTTATTTACCGAATCGAAAACGAAACGACGTGCGGAGGTTATATTTGCAATTGACGTACGGGCAGAAACAATCTCGTCGCGTCGCGATCAGTCCGGTCGGCGAAATTCGGAGGCTAGATGGCCGGAGAGGGGGGGGGGGCTTAGGAATAGGAAAAATTTCATAAAATTGCTATACGTTTGCAGAGAACAGCAGCTTTTTTGTAAAACTTCCTAATCGAATACGTTTCGCCGGAACGATTTGTATTCCTTTCAAGTCGGGCCGGTGCACGCGCGTAACGTCTTCGAAACGCACGTACCCGTCTACAACCGGGGGCGGGTGACTAGCGAACGAGGAAAAGGGAAAACGCAGCGCACAATGATAAATGCACACCGAGATTCTCCGACGGTATTATTATCGTTGTCGTTATTATTATACGGTACGATGCGCGAAACGGTTGAACGGCGTGCTTTGTCAAATCCAAATGATTCGCCGCAAGCCCCGCGACTGCACGTTTATAAGTTAACATTCCGTTTTCGTCGCCATTGTACGAACGAATAAAAATTGAAACGTACCGGCGTCGTCCCGGACGAATTAATTTCGACCGAACGTCTCCGCCCGCTGTTGCCGTCGCGGCGCACGGGAACGCTCGATACCAAATGGCTTCGGAATTAATGTTCGGCCGTAAATCCTGACGACTTCTCCGGTCTTATAAATATTTTTTCGACCCATTAGCGAGCGTGTCGGGTAATTCGATTTGCCGACAATCGTATCGCGCAGTTAATCGACTGCGACGTTAAAGCTGTGTACATCCAATTATGATTCGCTCGCGGGACTGCAGTTGATCGACGCTCTGAATTAACCCGTTCGCTCGGCGTACGTCCGCGGCGCGCGTGCGAAATATATATTCACGACGGTATTGCTTATCGTGCGAAACGAAGTACGGATACGGGACGATAAATCTGTTCGGAGAGCGTACGACGCGTCGGTTCCGAAGCGCAAGCGGACGTTGTAGACGATTTCGTTTTGAAAATCAACCGAGCGTTTTTGGGCGTGTAGGATTGTCGTTTTCCCTCTGGAAAACGTTAAACGTCACGTTTCGACGGGACGAAGTATGAGCGCGTGCGTGCGTCCTGTGCGATCATTTGATGACCCGTAACTTACTTTTCGCTCTCCGCCCGAGAGCTACCGCGGGTTAACGCGCGGGATTTGATTGATGCGCTGTCGGCGGGCAGGTGGTGCGGCCGCGCGTAACACCCTCCGTACATTTGCATGTCGGCTCCGGTGCGCGGTGGATGGTGAGCTGAGTTCTCCCGGCAATTGATGGCACTCTTTCAGGTGATGTATGACCCGCATCAATCAACCACTGTCGTTAAACCCGTCCGAAAGGGGCTGGGGGGAGGGGAGGAAAAAAAAGTAAAAATAAAATAAAAGAGAAGAATCCGCAGTTTGACAAAGTTAGCGGGCCCGCGGGAGGGGTGCGACGAGAGTGAATCGGTCTCTGTCGAACGGCGCGCGAAAACGAGGCCGACCGGGGACGGCGGTGGTGTCGATCTCGAGATTAACACTTCGCCCTGGGAACCGTTATCGACCGACCTGTGGTCGCGCACACGCGTACCGGCAACAACGATCACCGGTAGCAGATCGTAGTAAACGTTCTGGGGAGACTTAAATTATTTAACATAAACTCCGTACAAAGGCGAACAAGAAAAAATCTTTTATTGGAAAATCAATTATACTTAATACTTAATTTAATCGTACAATTTTTTTTTTATAAACCAATTCAATTCTGAAATACAGCGACTGACGACGGCACGATGTTACGAAAACTATTGTCGTGAACCTAGTTTCAGCAGCGTCTACAACACGAGGATTATTCTCCCCGGCCCTCGTCCGTTTAACAAGCCAAGCCGTTACACCTTACGATTGAACTTGTCGGACGTCAGTTTCATTGAAACTACTGAAATTACTAAAATAGTGTTTCCATCGAAATAACTATTTATAGGTCTTACATTTCGTGGCCTTAAATTTATAACAATAAATATAGAAAAGGCTATAACATTTTTTCAATAAAAATAATATTTCTTTACATTTTTAAACAGTAATTATTTACAAGTAGCTGTATTTTTTTTTTTTTTTAAGGGGATACGAGTCGCCCCTGCGGAGGACGATCACGTAAGAGCGCTCCGGGCACTCTGTTGCGCGTTCATTGTTTGTGACCCTTGCGATCGGGGCGCCGCGTGAAACGGGTTTAATACACCTTCTCGTTCGCGTCACCGCCGCCGTTCGCGCGTTCCGTTGCCACTACATTTAACCGGCCGAATCACGAATCGCGATTAAATGTAGCGTAACACGTTTCTCATAACGATTCCTCTCGTTCTTTTATTGTTACTGTTGTTATTATTGTTTTTTATTAGCGTTGGGAAAAAAATAAAACCGGTGAATCGAGGCTTAATACCTTGTCACTACTAGCCCGATGAATACCAAACACGGGTCTCACACGCACACGCATTTGTGCCCGGTGCGCGGTTAACCGTGTACTGTCGAGTGGTCCCCGCGAATCGGCCTGGAGTAAGGGGTTGTGACGTCACGCGGTTCCCCCCCAGGGACGCTGTCGGCCGCCGATCACATTACACAACGCGCAAACGTACGCATGCATAATACATCATACGGTCAGTTTTCCCAAAAGGTCACCGCCGACTGAATCTGAACTCCTGTACCGACGCGGGGCGCGAAACAACAAAAAGACAACGGCATTTTTCGACCGCGTGCTTCGGGTTCACGAGGGTTGAGTGCACGCGTCGAATTCTAGCACATCCACGCCAGGCTTACGGTGTTCGTCAGTCATGTTCAACACGACACGACGAAATACGAATGGAATATTCGATGGGAAACCGTTCGCAAATAAAACACATTTGTTGGCTGAATTATGCCGTAGGTACTCGTTACAAAATTCTTTTGAAATAAACAACAACGCTTTTCCTAATCATATGTATGTAATAATCATAATTGAACAATCAGTAGATATAATATTCGAACGCTGAGCCACCCGAAGGAGAGACCATTCGCTAACGACCCGTCACAAATAGATATTATTCTGTTTCTCGTCCAGTTCAATGGGGCAGGTGGTATATTACAATTATTTTTTTATTTTCAAAATCAAAGTAAATCTTTTGACCAGTATCATCCGACACAAACTTTTTTCTCGTTTAAGTGGTCGGTCCAGGTTAGTTAGTTTTACCCGAACAATTTATGAATCGTCCGAACCGTGTGCATTCGTTTCTAATATCGAGTTATTTTTGCAGTATAAATAAATACAAAATAACAACCGACTTCACTTTGTTCATTTTAAGTTTCCACTATTCGATCACCATCTAATGCTAACGCGATGCGATTGCGACAGATGAATATGTTTCCCCGAACTATCGGTATGATCTGTTTAGTTAAAAGCAAAAGTTTAAACGATGCACAACCCTGACAAAATAATATGAACACCTCGCAATATAGTTACATATTGTTGTATGTTGTCTGTACTATATCTATATATATGTATATGGTAGAAGAATGGGACAAAATCCCGTTGGAAACTATTCAGATCCTTTAAGAATCAATTGCGCGCGAAGGATTGAAAGTGTTTTAAAAGCAAACGGTGACCCAACACCTTATTAATAAATAAATAAATAGCGTATATGTCAGGCGTTCATATTATTTTGTCCATCCCCCGTGTACACGATTATTCATCTTTGGTTTTTATAAGAATTGAATTAAACGCGCCGTTAAAACTATATTTGGTTAGATAATCATTAGTTTCATATTATCTTTGAATTCCGTAGTGAACGAATCGAACAACCGATTAAATGTGAAATTTTCCACACGAGATCAAACTGGAAGATATACAAACGCAATGTAATAATTTAACTGCCGAGGAAACGCCATTGAACTGATTACGTCTGTAGCAACACGAGCCCCTAAAATATTTAGAACAGCGTTTCATACATCTTCGGAGAATTCGTTTAATTAACTTGTCTTGGCATCTTAACACATTTTCAGTCGCGATAAATAATGGCCTCGAACATTATCTAGAAGTTCAGTCGTTAACTTTGACTAACCGTTTTTGTCAGTCCGCAGCAATTAATAGCGTCAATTTCGCAGCCAATCTATTCACGGGAATATGAAAGCGAATCCGTTCCGTACAAACTTTTCGCTCGGATCATCATCATTTCAGCGTGTGAAGGCGATATTAAATACCGTTAGAAATATTCTTATGCGACTCCGAGTGCTCACGATGAATCGGTATTTATCAATTGTTACGCGCTAAACATTTTACAACTGTTTGTTGACGACGCGATAAATTAACAAACGTAATGCAATTAAAATATTTATGACCTAACTCTAAACGTCGCGTGTAATTTATTTTATCGTCCGATAAAAAAAATATCGTTTTTATTTGTGTCGCATGCGACATAATGTAATTGCACATAAAATAAAACGACTCTTTTTGTTTCGTTTAATTTTATGTTCATTTTATCCGAAAAGAAAAAATATTAATAACGATAACTGGTAATTCATATTATTTTTCAAGTTATTTTCAACGTTTACGATCATCGCATATTAGTATTGTATACGAAATATAAAAATACAATTGTGATAATAGCCAGGTGCAAGGGTATTAAAATAGTAAGTGAAGTAAAAATAAAAATTTTGAACATTAAAACGTAATCTTAAATAATATTAAAAATATATTTTTCATTATAAATCGCCATTTATTTGGTTGTTTTTAGTTGTTGCACGATGAAAGTTATGTTAGCAATTATTATTATTTAAATACGCAATAAACGATTAGATTTATAATAACGCGTACAAAGGACAACTATAAAAAAAAAAAAAAAAAGAGGATAATATGTTCTTTGTATACATTTCAATGTAATTCGATAAATCCGAAATGCTTTTCGATTTGTTTTGAACGGGAACTTCGTTAATTATGTAATTTAAATTTATCCATATCGTGAAATGGAATAAAAACCCATGTTGGACTATACCAATCTATCAGTAATAAAATTCATGGGACCAAAGAACTATAAACGGATTTTGTACAAAGACGGTTTTTGGGATTATAATTATTTGTTTAGATTTTAATGCGATTTTGGAACGATTGTAATGTTGCGTGTCACTGTATTTCTTAATTTTACAACAATAAAACATTCGTAAGGGACTGCAAAAGTACAAAGTAGTGTACACGGTAAAAAAAAAAAAATTAAAATATAGAGGGAGATTAAAAAATATATATATTTGTCGTTACGATCGCGTAATTATAGAGTAATTTTAGCTTGGGCGTGTCATTGGCCTTGGAAGCAGTCATAGTGAATGAGAGTGAGAGATAAAGAGTGATAGAGAGAAATATGGGGGGGGGGGAAATTATATAGACCTTTTTAAGTCCAGACCACTGTGTGCTGATGATTGTTATTAAAATTTCTACGAAAATAATGGAAACTGAAAAGAAATTATAATGTGTGCACGTGGTTGTGTGCGTGTGTGAACTAGAATATTGTATGTTATTAACCAGAGAAATAAATATACTCATGGTTGGTTAGAACATGGTTTTTTGCCCTGGCAGACGTAACGTAAACATCGGGTTTCGAGCTCGAGATCTTGCACGGTTTGGTGTACGTTATGACGATCAAAAATAGGTACACCGCCGAATACGCTAAATCGATCGGAGCGAATCGAATGATTAAACAACGGCGGTTTGCTCGAACACAAACACATCTTTTCGTGATAAACCATTAATAAATTAATGCAATCTTGTGGTTTTTATTTTTTTTTTTTAAGATCGGTTTACTAGCTCTTTAACATATGAATCGCGTTACGAACATTAAGCATACGGTAAAACACGTTTAGGTGGAATACAGATTATATTAATATAAATAATATATTAACACAGATAATATTAATACGATATATATGAATAAAACAACAAGCTGTAAAGGAAACACGCAGAACGTACGATGTAAAAATAAAGATTTTACTATTTAGTAACTTAAACGTCTAAAAGAAAAAATAATAAAAATTTAATTTAATTTTTATTAACTTAAGTTATAAGAGCCATAACGTTTAAAAATAAAATATATTTTTGAAAATCCCACGTGACACATTATTCAAGCTTAAAGATTTAATAACTTTCCTTTAGAAACAAGTGCGTAATAATTCTGTAGATAAAATAATATTTTAATGGACGTTCGTGTGCCAAAATAGAATACTCGTGACGTGATAAATATATAATAATATGCGTATACATATACATGAGTGTAAATATTTTTTTAGTTATATTAAATCCTATACAACTATGACGAGTAATCCAATCTTCACATTTCTGCTTTATTCGGGTAATAATTGAAATACGTATCCATTTGGTGGACACAACGAAATGATTGATGAAGATAAATGCAATTGAAGATAATAATGTTATTATTATAATATCATCTTTGACATCTCCATTATGCAAAATGATCCCGATTTAAAATTCTTTCTATTGCACGTTTATTTCTTTATTAATTAAAAACCATATCTGATGTCTCATCACCATTTTTTTTAATATTTCAGATATCGTTCCGTTCGACGTGTCATACTGTCATTAAACCATGACTGCACATAATAATTAAGTTTTATAAAATAAAAGTATAACGGCAACAATGATTACAACAACATATCTTACCTGCTACGATAAATTAACGTCTGATATTTTTTAAAATGAAAAACTGCGATTCTCATTATGGAGATTATAAAGTTAAGTATTGTACTTGTTTTCTAAAAAACCATACAGGTTCAAGTGTTTTTATCCATAGTTTCAATTTTCTCGACTACCATCATTATAATAATTGGTCGACGTTGCTGCTAATTGTATTTTCCCTTAATTAAGTTCAACACTTTCGGTCTTCCCTTTCTACAATGTCTCATAAACATTCTAATTGCTTAGGGTAAGTACGGGTTAAACTTTACGATAGTTATAACCGTTCATTATACTTCAAAACAAGTTACTTTGCAAATGACATTTATAACTATCACATGATGATATGTTTATTACATAATCAGGTTTAAACAATTGATAAATTATCAATTGTACTTTCTGAACAAATTATGAATAAATAATGTATTGTTATATAGACGGTTCAAACCAAACATTTTAGCAATAAATAAATAATATTTCTAAACAAGTTGACGTTTTTAATACGTCAAAAAAAAAACGACCACTTTACTATACAAGAATGTCCATAATTTCGTCTATTTTAACAATCGAATTATCATCATTATTTTTTTTTTTTTTTATAATAAAGAGAAAATATTCTCTCTATAGAAATATTACCCATAATATTAAACATAAATCTATTTTTATGCGTAAAGCAGTTTTTTTATTATGACACATACAATTTATGTTCATTTTTATAGTCTTATAAATATGATTTGTATTAAGGAAACCTTCCGTCAGAAAAGGCTTAAACACCAATTTACTTATGATTTATTAAGGTGAAAAAAAAAATAACAAAAGCGAACAAATAGAATCAAAATTTATTTATGATCTAAAAAACTTTTGAATTCTGGTATATATATTCTTACGTATTCATTGATTTTATGTTATAATTTAAATGCAGAAACAAGTACTAATTAACCTATTACTAGTTTTTACAGATTAGTTATTTTTAGTACCAAAAATTATTTATAGTGAAAATCCAAATTTAATGGTTATTCCAATAAAGTTTTACACTTAATTGAATATGTGCAAAGATAAATTTAAAAGTCTATCATTCTATCTTTATATTATGCATTAATATTTAAGTATAAAACATTTCAGTATTGGGTTAACACATATATATATATATATATATATATATATAAATATATTTTAAAGGCATTACATGCCAATTTGTTATACGTTCGAGGTGTGTTTATTCGAAGTTTATTAACCTTTGGATAATTTCGTAGCAACTATAATTAAGTATGTATGCGTAAATACATACTTATTCGAGTTTAATAAAAAATACAATCAATATTATAACAGAAAATGAATAAGGAACATTAGTTTTTATGAGTCAACTTGACGGTACACACCTCTTACGTGTAATCAACATATAAATTGATACTTATAATCCTACATGACAGAGCGTCATAAAAAAAAAAAAAAAACGTTATGAACGTACAGAGCTGCTAGTGCGTTTTCCTTGTACGACATTGGGTACGAGAAGTAACTATATTTTATAAATCCGAAATATAGGTTAATATAGGTTAATATAGGAAAATAGGTTAGATCACGACAAACCGTGAAGAAATGAGATCGGTTTTGTTAGTCGTTTATCGATTGAACAATGTGGTATGAACGGGTAAAAATTCGTTAATTATACAATTAGACCACGGGCCAATAGTGTTGATCGGCAGGTTCAGACAGGAGCGTATTTATACTAACTTCTATGGTGGGGGGGGGGGGGTGACTCAATTGTTTTCTTCAATTCAGACTCAAAATTTACAAGTAAAATTTTTGGTAGGTAATATTTAAATCTGGTGAATCCTTGATGTTTATGGTTTTTTTTATAACCTAATGTCGGATCCACTTACAATCGACTTTTGTGTAGTTCTTCTTTAACACTTGTCTGTGTTTTGAAAGTTAGACTTGTGCTTTATTTGATTTTTCACTAGGTATGTTTCCGACAAAAAGCTCAATTCAGGGCTATAAAATGATCCACATTAAAAAAATTTGAAATTTGCATTTAACATATAATCGATTCCTTAATTATAAATTCGGGGGGAGAGGCGATCGTGCCTTCGCCCCTCGCCATAAAATACACCCCTGAGTGCAGGTAAAAAATGAATGGGTAGGTACGAACACGAACAATCAACGAGCTTGTGCGACTCGTACAATCAGAATGTTATACTAATGATGGCGTCGAACCTGTAACCAAACGGTGTACGTTCGTGTGGAAAAACTATGCAAAGCTGTTTCATATATTTAGCCGATCGTAGGTCGCATTTTAGGCCCGTAGTGATCTCTTGAAACGTCAAAACAAAATGTATCCCCTCTGCGGCCAGACCACTTGACATACACTAACACGTCGAAAACCAATTTTATTAGAGACATGCGCGCAAGGCCGGATTAAGAGGGCCTGGCGGGCGTGATAGCCTCGGGGCCCTCTCGAATACCTAAGTGAAAGGAGCCCAAACAATTTTAAGGTGATACACATTTTTTATCATACTAAAATTAGTAGTTTTATAGACATAAATTGTATATATCTATTCATATTATAATTGTTTAACGCAATTGAGAATTTGTGAAATAGTTAAAAAAAATGTATCGTTCTGCGAGCGTAGCGAGCAGCTTTGTAAATCATGTTTTGTCAAAAGGACTCATATAAAATTTTAGCTCCGGGGCCCAATAAGTGATTAATCCGGCTTTGCATGCGGTCATTTGACGTTTGATTTACAAATTAGCGGCGTTTTTTGAAACGAACACGCGGCGGTTCATTGGATTTAACCGGGACCATTAAGGTGAACGGCGGAACAAAACTGCGGAGAGAAGTCGTTTTTTGTTTAATTTATTTTTTATTGATATTTATTCGTAACAACTGTCGTCGTTCAAACAGAAGCCATTCGAATTCAATTGGGACGTCGGCGGGATAAAAAAAAAAAAAAAAGAAAGGAATGAATAAATAATAATGAAATGGGAATAAAAAAAACTACAAAACCAAACAAACCGGGCAATTTGACCTGGACGGTGACAACGGGGTGAGAAGGGTCGCGGAGGAGAGGTTTACATAACATGTAATATAACGACCAGGCGGCGGCCGGTTAATATTATTATTCTCGTCTCGTCGTCGAATACTCTCGGCGGCGGCCCCGACAATGGTCGGTTTTTAACGAACAGGTTTCCCATTGATGGATTTCCGAGCACCCTTCACAATGACAACGCATCCACTAACTCTTTCGCCCGTCATTCTCGTCCTCGGTTCATTCACTCACCTGAACCGCGCGACTGACATCGTGGAACGGTGGCGAGAAGTCGTTTTGGTGTGGACGCAAAGGACTGCGTGCCCAGCAGCAGCAGCCGTCAAACGGGGCGGAGGGGTGTATTTGCATTCGGAATAACAATAATAATAGTACAGAAAAGAAAAAAAAATACGTGTACGATTATTAGAGGACGGAGGAATTAAAATCAACATACATTTTGCATGCTCGACGGCCGTATCGAATTCGCCCATGAATGATTCATTGAAAAAAGACCTTCGGGTCGACTCGCGCGCGCATATAACGTGTGTGTGTGTGTGTGTGTGTGTGTGTGTGTGTGTGTGTGTGTGTGTGTATGTGTGCGTGCACGTATATACCTGTACTGTCTTCTAGTCTGATTTATCATTTCGCGTCCGTGTAATTGGAAATCCTCGGGAGATCGCCGCCGCCGCAGCAGCAACAAAATAATGCCGTCGTCTAGGGGGAGTTTTATTTTTTTATTTTTCTCGAAACGCGCGCTCGCGATTGATGGACGTTGACGTAAGTCGATGGGATCTGCTGCTACTCCGGTATAGGGTCGGAGAACAAGACACGCAGAGAGAACGCAGTGTTTGACGTATCCTGTCGTCGTCGTTGTCGTCGTCGTCAATCGTCGCAACATTCGTTATCCGCTTTTCTGTGACGTCACGACGAGTGTAGATTTATCTCACGTTTCGTTTTATTCATTGTGCCGCCGTACGACTACGTTACGAGCAGTCTCTCGGATCTCTCTGCCGGCAGATCGAGACGGAGACCTGCAGGACATGCCACCGATGAAATTTGCAATTTCGAAATACCCTCGTCCCGTCCCATCGGTTACCACGGGTCTGTAACATTATATTTGTTATATTATCATGTTTGCGTTCAGCTTTTCCAACTCGTCGGCGACACGAGGAAAGCGTTGTTGATTTTATTCGTTTATTTTTATTTTTATTTAATATATGTCCACAGTATCGTGCTGTTTCTCATCTTCGTAGAAAAAAACGCTCCAAAAAGCAATGTGTCTTCATCGTCATTCAGTTCAACATCGAACGTCGTTCAATGAACTTTGTTGAATAGATTATTTTTAACTGGACATTAGTTTTCCTAATGGTATATTCTAAAACGCTGCAAATCATACGCGACATAACGATTAATCGAAAATATATACAACAATCAGTCACGTTTAGAATTGATATTACATATTAATAATAGTAATAAAAGATAAAAAAACAATTTCGGTATTCTTACACCGTTTCTGTCCCTCGTATTCTCATTGAATGTCTACATAATCTATACGTGTAAACTCGGGGGATTTAATAAAAAAATACACTGCGCACTTAATTGCACACATCTTATGACATCATATCCACTAACAAGTATATCGCGTTCATTGTACCGTTTATTACATCGGCTTCGTTTTACACAGTTATTTTATCCAATCGACCATAATTTGTACACAACGAAATCGTTAATAAAATTAATTAATGAACTGTAAACTCTCGTACACATAATAAATTGATAATGTATTTTTCAACAAAATCAACTAATGCCTAATCAGTGGCCAATAGTCGTAACTATTATATTACTCCGCATCATATTGCAATATAAAAATCTATTGGGAATAGATTTAACAAACGCATCGAATGTATTACAATTAATTTTCCAATTAACAAGGAGGCAATCATAGGTATGAAATCCTACAAAACATATCTATTAGAACTAAGTCCAATTAATGACAGCCTATGGATAGCCTCGAAAAGAATTCTTAAACAACAATATATAGTACAATTACCTGTTTTAAAATCGGAATAACAAAATAAGAAACAAGCCCAGAAAAGTGCAGTATTTGCTTGACACTTGAAAAACTGCATTACAACGGAGAAAGAAAACACAAACGAATCGTAAGTAATAAAAACTTTAAAAGCTTAAATTTGAATTGTCAACATTTACTTGACTAAATATCAAAATGGTTTACTAAACAAAAACTCAAATTAAACCCTATTAAAATCGAAACGAAAATATTTATCTATTCATTTAATTATATAAAGGCCAGTCAATCAAACACCTTGGAGTTTTTCTCGACGAAAAACTGACCGTAGAATGCACATTAATAAAAAACTAAACCAAGCCTATACTCGATTGAACATTTTATATCTCCTAGTAAACAATACGTTGAACACTACCAATAAATTGCTCACTTAAGATACATATTTCAAAAATAAAATAAGACCATTGATAACATACCTATGGGTATTCAGTATAGACTCACAACGACACGGGAATACTACAACTGGAAAAATGGATCTAGTTTAAAAAGTTTCACTCAAAACTAAGTTTAACTTGAACCGTTCACTTCGAAATCGGAAGGTAGAAAAAACCAAGAATATGCAGGTTTCAACAATACGAGTATGTTTTTTTATCTCCAAAAACTTCAACGCCAATATAATCCGAGTCCGAATACCCGTAACTAATAACTATATATCTATATTATATAAATTGTCTTTATTATTTACTCTATGTTAATATCATATATATATCCGATATAAACTATAACAATTTATTTACCCTGAACTTTTAATCATTAAAAGCATTGTAAAAATAAAAATGTTGATGAAACGAGTAATTCAGTAAAGATAAAAAAAAATAATTCTTATAGGAGCTGATAGCCTTGATTATTCTTATTAAATTCGTTATAAAATTAGAAATGAGATAACTAGTTTTAAATAATTATTTTGTTCACAATTATACATGCAACATGAATAATTATAATACATTATTGTACGTCATATTAAATTCCAACGTTACAATTAATCATCACTAAACAACGTACTCAGGGTTGTGCATAGATAACTAAGAAAATATCTAGATAAAATAATGAATAACTCGTTTAAAATTTATCTAGATAAGATAACAAATAACTATTTAAATATTTATTCGGATAATAGATAAAATATAACTGCATCTATCTAGATAAAAAACAGATCATTTTAAAAAGTTTCATCATTCAAAAACTAATTATTAATCATGATTTATTTGGTTAAAATAATCTTCTTGATTTAGTTAATTTAGACACAAAATAAGTACATAAATCTATTTTTATTTTTATAAACCCAACTATGATTTTTAAACATATACATATATCATATAATAGTATAAATAAACTATTTTTATTGATTTTTATTTTATATTACAAATTATTAATCAGTTTACAAATCCCAGTGTTAAAATTCAAAATGATGAAGAAAAAAATGAATCAACGTATTATAATTTAAATAATTAATAATAAAAACTGTACCTATTTTTATTCGTTTAATATTTAACGAATATGATTTAAACATACACCTGTTTAATATAAGTATACATAATACTGTACATGTGATTATTGCTACCTTGTTATTTTGTAATATTCTAATTTAATGTAATGGTCATCACTTTGTCTTTGATTTACATGCAGTTAAACAAATTTCATAAAAAAACGCTAAAGCATATAATTTATACATATGGTCATGGTCACTAGAAGTCAGTGGTTGGTTTTATTATTATTTATTGCCGTAATTATTATAATCTCAGTTTATACGTAGTTGTTTATGGAACGTTTCAATCGGAGATTGACGTTTTGTATGTGTTTCATTATTATTGTCTATAATATTGGATATATTATTATTTTATTCCGGACGTAAGCAAAAAATTGAATATAATTTGAAATAATTTTTTCTGTAAAAATAGTTACACATCTATTATATCTTTTTTGAATAAGTCTATTTAAATTTTAAAACGTAACGTACGGCATTATCGAATATTTTTAATTCCTCGTTTCACTTGACGCAAAAACAATTATTTAGACAATGCACAGTTTTGAACGTGGGTACCAGGTTAGTATGAAATGTCCGAGTATCGCGTACAGATGCTACGTACTAGAACTCGAACAAGTAGTTTATCGGTGATTTGTCTAAACCGCAGTGACCGTTTATCTTAGATGTTGCATTCCATCAGGTCGTTCGGTTATAACTTCTATTTGTGTTAATAGGTATTTAATGCATATAATATTGTGCATGGGTCGTGAATCACGAATTCAACTTCCGAGACTAGACTTGTCGAATTCACATTATTATCTATTCACATTGACATTGAAACTTCAGATGATCGAATATTTAATACATTTGTTAACAGCGGAAAAGCTCAAAGGTTAAAATTGTCACTTAAATTTTTTGACATTTAATAATAAAATTAATCAAAAATGTTAAAAAGTAATTGAATATGTATTGTTAATTATTTTTATTCATCATACTATATTCATGTTTATTGAGTAGGGACTTGTTTAACTATATAAAATGTTGGCACTATATTATGTGCTATTAAAAAAAAAAAAAAAAAATCATCGCTATTTTTATTATTATTATTATTTTTTTTTTTTAGTAAGTACCTAATGTGTGCAAAATAATTTATTTTGCACTACTATAAAATACAATATATCCAAAGTATTTAAAGTATACAAGAGTATTTATTAAACCAATACACGTTAAGGGTTATGGGTATAACCGAAATCTAAAATATAACTTTGACATTCACTCGGTAAACTTATGGAAGAACCTATCTGAACCACCGCTGCGTAAAAATTAATCAGCCGACGGTCGCGTACGACGAGATTTTTTATCTGTCGAAGTATCTTCCGCTGTTCGCGGCCCCGCTCGCACGATAGATTTCGCGCCATCCGTTACCGGTTTGCCGGTCCGACGACAATCAATCGCGGAAACAAATCGGACGGTCGACTTTATCGCTCTGTATACGAAACAGATTAAATAGATATACGACTGCTTGAAACTAACGAGCTCGAATACATCACGTGTTACGTTCATGGTGTGCGCGCGCGCGGTATTTGTTTTACCGGACGCAACGGCAACAGTTCGCCTTAGCGTTGTTTGTCGATCTTGATAAACCCGAGTCAAAAGAATTGCAAAGGAATCTCCGAACATATTTGTCTATTGTTATTGCGTTCAAAAGCGAACAATAGGAATACGGCAGTTGTGTGAACCGTTACCGCGGAAAAAGGAAAAGAAAAAAAAAGTAAAAAATAAATAAAAACGGTGCACTGCAAAAACAAACGCTATAATTTATCGTCCAATGGTAATTATTAATAGGGTTCGAACGTAACTATTGTCACGCGTGACCTTTGAATTTAAATAATACGTTTAAAATTCTATAATTGTTACTTTAGTTTTTAACATTCGAATGGTGTTGGAAATAATCGGTACGAAACTGTATCGATACGATATTATTTATGCAATCACTTCAACACACATAAATAGGTATATTATAAATTTAAATTTATGGGTTTTCGGTTTAGAAAAAAAAAATTACCGCGCAATCTTGCGTTTATTTCTAAATTAAATAGAGAGCAAATTACTTTTTTAACAGTTTTTTTTTTTTTATTACGCTTATTTTATGTAATACAACAGTAATGCAACGACAGTTCGATGATGGATAAACATTTCACCGAATTTTTGAATAAAATAATAAAATATTCTACGCCGACGGTTAAAAAAACACTTGTGAAATTAACTTGTTGAACCCAAACACGCGTTCAGTTCATAATACCACGACGGTAAAGACGACCGGTCCGTCGACGAGACGTCATCTTAATTTTGTTTATTTATTTCCATACAATACTGCATGCCTTAATAACGCGCATTGTTCCGTTATTTTTCACGTCGAACGTGTTTTCCACCGATGTCATTAATTCGTGTTCTTCGCCGTCGTCTTTACTCTCTGCTGCCTGACAACGTTTTGACAATTATCATCAATAAATAGCTTTCAATTTTTTTTACTCAAATAAATATACGTTAATTTATCTATGGTTTTTATTGTACACATTAAGCCGCGGACCATGATTGTAAACGTCGAACCCAACCCGTGCTAGCATAAAATCCGGTTTTAACTCGTTTTACCACGAGAAATATGTGAAAAAATAGACAAATCCACGTATAATCTCATTAGCTAGAAATCATCAACCTCGAAAAAGTCACTTATCACAAATGTTTTTTTTTTTTTTCGTGTAATTAATTTGAAAACTTCGAAATTATCATTACATTGATGTGCGTTCGCATCTATGATTAAAATATGATTTTAAATTAATTAATGTTCGTCTCGATTAAATGGCTGATTGTAAAAATTAAACTATCGATTTTTTTT
The DNA here is from genome assembly GCF_003268045.1 of Sipha flava. Lineage (NCBI taxonomy): Eukaryota > Metazoa > Arthropoda > Insecta > Hemiptera > Aphididae > Sipha > Sipha flava. The sequence continues at coordinate 36,616 of NW_020273324.1, forward strand.
TTTTTTTAACAAATATTAGTATTATTATATTATAATCATAGACCTCGAGAAATTTTTGAGGAGGAAGCTTCGAGTAGGAAAAAATTGTTCGGAAACAATGGTTTAAAGTGCGCATTTCTATCCGTAAGATTGCTGATTATAATTATGTAGTAGTTATAAAATTAAATCAATATTTATGATATGAGATAGTTATTTTTCGTAGAACACTCTAATCAATACATTTTATTACCAACTGGAATTATTATTTGAAACAATAAACGTTCATTAAAAAGTATATAAATTATAAATTATTGTATTGATTGGTTTTGTTATTATTTTCACTTACAATACACGCGTACGAACGCTACTGTCGTGCATGTCTTACAACAAAACGCATCAATAATATTTATATTATGTTCAAAAACATATGTACACGTGGTGATGCATGGTTAATACCACTCGCCCTGTATACTGTTTATACGTATTTATTGTTTGGCTTGTCCTAGTAAAATCGTCCAGATTCGCCAACGCTTTTCGACCGTTTACCGTGCCCACCATAATGTACCCCGGTCCGATAATGTTGTGTTGCCTCCAAGTGACTTTGACGCTTAACACGCGTCTGTAGTAGCCAACGTGTGCGCGTACCTACGGTTATTATAATAGTTAGGAGTTAGGACTTTTGCATTTATTTTTCTTTGATTCAATGCAATAGATAAAAATTTATTTCATGCTCTCTTGATGCAGAATATTCATATTATATTTTGCATTTTTTTTGTTTTTAACGTAATTTTTCAACATTTTCAATTCATCTTTTCACATTTAAGGTCATTTTTTGGTAGTTCTTGTACAATGTAGGGGCATTTTTCTTAAATTTTTGATTTCAAAGAAAATTTGTAATACATTCATATAAAAATCATTTTAATTTTATTATTGTGCAGTTTATTTTTAATATAATTATTTTTATTTATATTTTACTTTTTAATTTATTTTTAATAATTTTATATAATTTTTAAAATTTAAATGTATACTATTGTTTATTAATATTATAATTCATATTTTAAATTACTATTACACCCATTATCACACCCATATCTCTAATAAAAATTATTATTTATAAATAATTTTTTTTTCACTTATTTAATTAGATTTATTTTATGAGATTTATTTAGATCATTTTTAAGTTTCTAAAGCATTTTCGCATTTTTGTGTGTGTATTAGATTTTCAACATAACTCTAATTCGAACATCTAACTCTAACTATTATTGATTCCTTAAGGCTTTTCAAGCCGTTCAGGCATTTAGCAGCTGAAACAAGTTCTTTCCGTTTATCGTGCGATGATGCAGTTACACGTGCGCACGCGTTGCACGAGAAAATCAGACGTAACCCAAATTTTTCGACACTACGGTAACATTAGCGGATCACCGTGTGGAAACGCGGACCACGTGTGGTGATGGCAGCCACTGCCGTTGTCTACAGTACCGGATCAAATAATTGTGGGCTAATTTTGGGGTCCTACAAAATTATTTTTTTAATAAATCATTAACATTACTACCCGATAATTAAAATAAACAGCTTTTTTAATAACTAAACTATTACTAACAAATGAAATCGTGTTTGTTAAATATTTTATTTGCAAGAAAAATTAATTAACTATTATATTATTTCTATTATTTTTCAAATTCATTTTATTATTATTACCGCATATAACACATACAACTTAATATATACATTATATTCATAATGATTTTTGTCCCGTAAATTCGTAAATAAAATACAGGGATTGTTAAATAAAAATATATAGTTTTCCGTTTTTACAGGGCCCTTTAAACGAGTGAGGTCCTAAGGCGGTACCTAACGGATAAATTGGGATTGCCGTCGTCGACGTTTCGGTCACCGGGGTTTTTTTTTTGGCAACCGTTAGCGGAATGGAAACGACGCGTAATTTATTTCCGCCCAGCAGTACGGTGGTACCCTTGGCACGTGTGCGCTATGCGTCGAGTCTGAAAAACAGGAGACGATACGGAGGGAAATCGATGTGCAATCCTGTACAGGGTTCGGTTCGACGGTTTTCGGTGCAGAATTTTTAACTATATTTCGAACCGTCGACGACGATAAACGACTTTACAAGCGCATTCACGTACAATACTTCAAAGTTATACGTAACTGGTACCGTCTTAATTATCGTCGATAACAACCCATTTTCAAGAGAGAACCACACGATCACGCGAGTCGCGATTTACGTACTGGAACTATGTTAATTTTATTCGTAGATAATGTAATATTCGTAATACATAATTTTTGGGGCCCCATATAAGCGCGTGACCTGATGCATTCTCTAAAGCCGGCACTGTCTCCTGCGTCCGTACTGTAAACGTTTTCCAGTACTGGAAGCCCATCGAAAAAAGAAATTTTTCTTTCCTCTTGAAAATTGTTTTTTATCGCAAACGGTTCCGATCTGACGCGATCGCAGCATAATTTTCAGACCACCCCCAATTCAGTAGTCAACGTGCCCGCCACTCGATCTTATTGTTTTAGACCATTGTCCAACGTGCTGAATCGTCAAAGCTCAATCTCATGCAGGAACATCTCGGCGACTAGTGCCTGTACGCCTATTCGGGCAGCCCTGCGGCGCCGTTGGCCATGTTTCCCGTGAGAGACTACGGCAGGAAAGCCTCTCGCGTAGTAGCGAGATAAGCACGAGGGTCGCCCCAGGACGTTATTAATGCCTTGTCGTCCCCAATACATTATAACGGAACACCACGTCCGCGTACACGCACCCGACCCCGTCCCTTCACGACGATAGGAGTGGTGATGGTAGTGGTTCGCGTGGCAGCTTAATGCTATTTGTCCGTAGCGCACTGGTGGCGGCGGCGGCGGTGGTAGTTAATTATAAGGGATCCCATCATTAACAGATAACCGAAAGCAAGTCCCTTCCTGTGCTTCCCGACCGCCCCCGTACGGCTCTTTGTCCTCGACTACCCGCCGCCGGCGCACCGGTAAAGTCATCAATTACGCTACCCCGCCGGCACAAACTTTGGCCCTGGCCTTTGCAGCGGCGGTGGCGACAACGACGAATAATGAACTTAAACATACAATTCCGCACATATCACGCGACTATCCGGCGACCGGATTTATGAGCTTCCTGCGGATGTGCGCGAATTAACAACCCCACTCGCCGCGGCGCGAGACGAAGGGCTTTACGTGTTATTATTACAATCGTTACTATCTCGTCGACCGCCGCCGCGGTGCGGTAGCGGTCGCACGCAACAGTGCCGACTACCCCTCCGGCAACCATCACCCCCGTCACCGACGGCTAAATCATTATACCATCGAAAACCCGTACGCAGAAGGACGTCGCGGAACGGTAATTGATTGCGGCGGTCGCCGTACAGCGTTTTGCCGCCGCCGGGCCCGTACGTAACATTATGCGTGTTACAATATATGTATATCGGTCGTGAAACGTACGAGAGACTGTCGTGTTTCGGGCGAAAACTGCGCATTAGTGGCTGTACGGTAGTTGTTAACGGCCACGGGAGGAAAAAAAAAACTAAACTAATAAATAATTACGACAAATAAAAAGACACCGCCCGACTAACGTCCTCTGCGTGTGGTGCGGTTAACGAGTGATCCGACGGGTGACCATATGTGCTTTTGTATTTGTGTACGTGCGTGTGTGCGTATTATTACAATATTACGTCATGTGTATTATAATGTATGTGTGTGTCTGTGTGTACTGTAGGCGGATCGCACGACATTTCGATGTGGGTAATTAAGAAACGCAGGCGTGTACACTCGTGGTAACAGTATGTTGAGCAATAAAACGAGATAAATTGACTTTGCAGCTGCACGGGGACGAAATATATGAGCTTGAGAAAATGTAATTTTCACAACGACAAAGACCGTAGCTAAGCGGTGGCAAAGAGGCGTCAGTCAGTCAGCCAGGGGCGTGGCACCGTCGAAGGCTCGTCCGGACAAAGGAACGCGCACAAATTGACAAAAACCAACTACAGCCGTTCGCGATTAATTAAAAAAAAATAATAATAATAATAATTAAAGTGAGAAAATAAACCGAGGTAAAAATCCATTTCCAAGGACGTCAGCCTAAAGTCGATCTAGTTACGGTAATATCCGATCATCAAATTACTTACTCCGTGACCTGTACACGGTCGATTTGAACGATCAATCAAAATTCGACAGCAGCGAAAGAGTACATTTTCATTCACAAATACCCTTTCGCGTGGTTCATACGGTTAGAGTGGTCGGTTGTTCATATTCGTATTGTGTTGCAGTAATTTAAGAGTGCAGGGTGTTACGGCTAGTGGGAAATCATGATAGCTGACCGAAGAATCTCGTTTAAAGCTAGAGAAAAATTAAACCCTACACGTTAGGTCAGAGTGCGTTTAAAACTGTCAGAGTTGACCTTACACAATCCAACCTAACCTAATCCGATGTATTTTAGCGCGGCATAGCAGACACCAATGCACGTAATCTACCACAATCTTAATTTATTCACAGATAACGGTGTAAGTAATCCATCACAATCTTCATGTATGCACGGATAATATATATGGTAGCCTATGTCCACACCTATTGTACAGTGCTGTTTCTGAAGTTCGAACAGTGACGTGTTATCACCGATAGCCGACGGACCGTACACAACTACCGCGGTGAAACATGGCATATGCATATAAATAAATATACTGGGGATATCGATATCGACCGAAGGTATCGTGTTTTAAATATCGATATAAAAAACGAAAAAAAAAGCCGAAAAGTTTGATATAGAGTGCGATTCAGTGTCGTCGAAACGGAAACGATATACGCAATACACGCAGAGATCGGCGAAACGAATACGGCCGTCTAGGCAGGCCGAAATATTTTGCTGAAACATCGGCTTGTCGCGTGCCTGGAGGGATGGCAACGTAAAGCCAAGATGCTTGCATCGGCAGTGAATATTTATCGAAGAACTTTATCGAAAAAAGTACGTCAGTGTTGACATTCCTTGATACGGATGAGATTGCACTTGATGGACGTTCGTCCCAGATTTCATATAACCATTGCGCAGGTCGGAGACGAAATTTATCGGTCGTCACTGCACGGACGCGGCGCACGTGTGGTCGCATGAACAGAGATGGAAGACGGTAACCGCGAACGCACAAGCCCCTCGGGGGTGTGAGTCACGCTGCGGTCTCGGCGGGCGTCGCGCGCGTTAAACGGCCCTCGGATTGGTTATTAGCGCGAGGAAAAGGATAAATTATGACCGGCTCGTGATGGCAACAAGGACGCGGGGTGGCGCGTGATAAACGGAACCCGTTAAGCCGAGTGACGGTCCCTTGTTCTTTCGCGGGTCGTCGCCCGTCGCGCGGAAATATTATGCCACCCGTTTCCGGCAAACGTATTACGCGCACGCTTAGTTGTTCTCGGTTTTCTCTTATTTTTTTCTTTCTACCTCTCACTCTCTCTCGTGTCTCCGCTTTGCGCGTTCCATAATTTATTCACGTTTACGAGGCGGCAAATACGTACAGGGCTCGAGTTACCGCGGCTTTCCGACTCTACCCCTATCCCACCTCCCCCCGCAATACGATAATATGTAATGCGCACGTAATCCTCGTAAACAACGTTTTCCGTACCTCTTCACCACCCCTTCGGCAACCGTCTCGGCCGGTCGGTTTCCTGTCTGGAGGGTTGTCGTGACGGATTCGTCTCGCATCGCTCGTCGCCGTTGCTACACGTTAATTCCGTGAGGGGGGGGATATAACCAAAAAGCGTTTTTTCGGTCTCGAGCGAACTCAACAAGATCGCGGTGTAGTCACGTATCGTCACGTTATTCCCCGAGCTTATCGCAACTTTCCGCTTTTGTCAAGCCCTTTCCGCCGCGAACTCGAAACAAATAAACCTGCGCAGTCTCTATCATAAACACGCATTTCTCATAACTCCCGGATCGCGCCAGTAACGTAGACGAACAACATGACCGTAATACACACTAATCTTATGCACGCCCGCGTAACTATTTCAAAATCGATTGTTACAGAACATTTAGTAGATACGGTCGAACGTGCGAAGTAATTAAAAAGAAGAACACTGCTCTGTTGTCAAGCGAACACATTCAGTGTACACATTATACATTATATCGCGCCCTTGTGGTTCGTGTTCAAAAATTGCGAATAGAATTTGTCGATCGCCGTGGAAATAAAGTCCTGTCTCGATTTGATGTTAGGTCAATTATGTTCTGTCCTATTTCAATAGTATTCATCTCAATCTATCCACATTATCCGTAGTCGCTCTGCGGGACTACTGTGTACGCGGTATAAAATCCGTTGCAATACAATCAATTTCGTCACTATCACAATCACTGTGCGTCGTGATAAAAGTACATAAATATTTCCTACTGATAAAGATTTAGTAGTATTAAATAAATTATTCATCTGGAATTATTGATCATAAGCGTAGACGTTGTTCTTAATCGTTACACATTTGTTATGTACGGAAATGACTATTACAAAACGATTTTAAAGACGAGTTCATATCATCTTCGGGTCATATATGATATAACGCATTAATTTACTTACACGCGCGCACACACACACATACTGACAGACCAGTGGTGGCGCCAGGATATTTTAGACAGGACCAAGGGGAAAACAATAATTATTAGTCTTGAAAAAATGAGATTACGTTTATTAATTACAAATACTAATAGTATAATTATACAAATTCAGGTTGTGGGTAGTGTTATATAACATTACAGTACCTCGTACTTCTATTATTCGTATTTCCGTGTTTCGGTGGTGAGCTATTGTTATTATTTTTTTTTAATACAAAATTAATTTTTTTTTTTTTTTTACTGCTTACTAACTAATAAAATTATTATTATTATTTTTTTTAGCCGAAAAATGCCCAATGGTATGGTTCGGCATTTTCAGTATATGTTCTGTATATTCTACACACTTAGAGTCATAGAACAGCAATAAAACTTACATTTTTTCATAATCGCGTCATTACACAGTGTTACAACTATTGTTTATATAATTTAACGTAATCTCGTGATACTTAATGTTGGAATTAATTTTATCATTGTTAAACATAAATTAATTCTCGCAGATCCTAAACAAGTCGTAAAGCAACAATTTTATTGGTATATATGTGATATATAACCATCTCATATTGTTCATTTAGATGCACACGCAGAACAGAAAATGCGGAAAACGACGGGAAATCATAAACCATAATTGTATTACATATGTTTATAATATTCCGATATATGTTTTATGTGTTATGTAGGTATCACATTTTCATATTGCAATTGAAATGTCTGTATTTTTAAAGCGATCACTTTTATATGTATTTATTTAATTTATATATTCGTTATATAATTGCATGGGCATAATGTACATGATACTTAAACGCGTTTAGTGCCACATCGAACCGTTTAATCTACAGATTAATTATTCCTATACATTTAAGCCGTTTGACCTTTAGAATTAAAGCTATATAATTTTTATGTAATTAAACGTAATATTACTAGAGTATACACACTCAATTAACGTTGCCAGAGTTCTAATAATCAGAATAATTTTAAAGATAAATAAAATGTGTAAACCGATCAACATACTAATTTCTACTGAATACTTTATCGAGAATTATGATAGAAAAAAGTATGATGTCAATTTTGAGGTTGATTTATTGTATCCGTGTTGCATTGAATATTCTATACCAAAGTGCTCATGTCGATAAAATTATAATATTATTAATAACTAGCTGAATTACCTGTCATTGCCGGGTTTAAGTATATAAATGTATGTAACCTGCCAAGATTAAATTTTGTTAAATCTATTGAAATTTAAATTAATTAAGATTTTTGAAATAATATTTTATACATATTAATTTAGTTATTATCATAACATATTCGATAAGTTATAGCTTACAACTACCTGAACCTCTCTACAGTTTGGTATTCTGTTGAATACATATAGTATCTCATTTCTCCGAATATTTTACCTTTTGTCAATAAGTTCATGGTCTTTTTGAATTTTAACCGAAACACTCAAAAATAAAATTAATAGTTTTTAAATAGTTTTTAATAGTTTTTTAGTAATTTTTTAGTAGTTTTATTTAATATAATTCATTTTCAATAGCGCAGTTATCGACCTGGTCAAAAAATATTAAACCGATTTCAACCCTTTAAATTCAAAATTTCGAAAAATCCTTTTTTAGCGCACGTCTACATCATAATAGCTATCTGTATGCCAAATTTCAGCCAGATTCGTCCAATGGTTTGAGCTGTGCGTTGATAGCAGTCAATCAGCTTACTGTTTTATATATACAGATAATGGAAAATTTGTACAATAAATCTAACAGAAAATTATACTTTTTATCGCGTCAGACGTACAAAGAAAACAACAAAGTGGCGAGATTTAATTTTAAATCGAACCCAACAGTAGATATTTGAAATTGTTGTTTTCGCACTAACGATGGAAAACGGATTACAATACTTAAATAAATGGGCTGCCGCATTAACCCTTAACTAAGTCGATATTGTTTCTGTTTGGCTTAGCATAAAACATTATTTTATCGTACACGTACGTATAGACGTCCTACAGCTTCTATACCGTTATTGGCCCGCGCCGTCTATTCATAGTGATAATGCACTAAAGTCTTTGGCCTTTGCCGACCTCTAATGGTGCGCGGATTACCTCGGAACAGAAAACGACATTTACAAAATCGCTCCGATTCGACCTGATTAAGTTACTTAACTCTTTCCTGGGAATTCAGTCTGTGGGTGATTTTCGTCACCGCAAAGCGTGTCCAATAATCTCAAATAATAATACTAATATTGTTATGATAAACGATATTGTTTTCCATTTAGCCACGATGTGTGTTTATTTTTGTCGTGCCTTTGTACGCGATTTAAACCAGAAGAATTTAATTTCAAAACGGTAGATGGTTTCTGATAGGAAATTGTGCCTAGTTGCTACTTTGAAACGGACGTTTTATAACTCCCGATGTAATACAATGAAATTTTTGCTAATTTTATAGTGATTAAACCTACCTATCATTAAGAAATTTTGTTATTCCACTACGTGGAACAGCTTACTGTAGAAATTACAACCCTATTCGCCTTGTACTCGGAATCGTTTTTTCTAGACCGATCGGTTTCAAGTTTATACAAGACCAATGCGGAGAGTTTGATCCGTATTTTATTTATTTGTTTTATCTTGAAAGTAAAATCGTTCCATCCCGATTGTCCATCGTCCCGTCGTCGTCAACGTCGTGGAGCCGACCGGGCGAGCGTGTTTCGCGTCGAAAATTGTGCGTGCGATGAAAAACTGCTCGCGGTCCTCGGCAGAGACGGACCGAGAAATAACTCCCAGTCGGGTTAGCCTTCCCTAGCCGGACTGTTCGTGAAGGCCGGTAGCAATTCATTCTTTTGCCGCAATAAATCGCCATTAACAATGGACGCAATTACGCGTGTGCGTGTGCGTGTTTATACACGCGCGTATGGGCACGAAGGCTTCCGAGCTGCGATGCGATTAAGGAATGCCAAGGCTATAAATGCGACAGGAGCACCGCTGTAAAACGTCTCGCGCTACAATAATATTACACGCTACCGGTAGTATGCGTTCCGATGCGTTGACGTTACGGGGGCAAATGTAATCGACCGAATAGTTAAACGTCTCGTCGACATTGTTACCGCAGCCGTCCGAATCACTGTTTGTTCAGCGTCCTACACGCGCGTTGGTCGATAGGAACGCATAGGAACGTGAACGCTTAAACGATTTTGTCAAAATTGTCACAAAAAAAAAAAAAAAAAATAAAAATTTCAAGCTACATCGTCCGAGCGCAACTGTTTTCTGACCGTACTCCGCGACAGCAGCCTGTGAGGGACACCGCAGACGTTCGCGTGTGCATTGAATCCAGGGCCGGTTCAATCAAAAATAGTGCACTAGGCGAAATCAAATCTACACGAAAAAATTTTAATTTTTTATTTTATGTATAAGATTATGCGTAAAAAGACTTAGAAATTATTTCTATAATTATTACTCAAAACCCATCACTGTCGCGACTTTCGGAAATCGCTGAAGTGATTGTATGGGGTTATTTATATTTTTGGAATAATCGAAAACGCCCAGCAAAGGCCGTAGTATAAAGTAATATAATAATAACTTTAGACAATAGTATTTTATTATATTGGCAAGTGGTTTTCACAATTTCAACATTTTTCTTATAACCGATGGAACTAAAAAAAAAAAAATTAACGAATCAATTTTGAAAGTGCCGCTCTAGGCAGGTGCCTAGCTCACCTATACCTCGAGCCGGCCCTGATCAAATCGCATTCGGATTATAATTAGTCGAACAGTTACGCGCACATATACTCATCGCGCGCAGGTTGTACAATACACAACACTGTTCGATCCGAGAATAACTTATACAGCACTAATGATACGAATTCAAATAAACAATAATCGTCATCACACCATTTGAGTTGCTGCCGTCCGAAATCGGCGTTTTAGGTTGCCGGGATTGTCCGTGGATTGTTTTTCACCGTACCCCGTCCCGGGGGAGCTAAAAAAAAAATTCGAATTGTTGATTGCACGCGCCTACGTCGTCCACGTTACAAATCATTTACAAAACTGTTTGCGTCAACTGCGCGACCGTTCCTGCGAAATCCTGTTGGATTATAAAACGTTCATAAAGCTGTCGACGTTTTATTTATACGCGTATTGTTCAGCGGACACTCGATTGAGTCGTACACTTACGGTCCGAACGGCGGCGTACCTACGCCACAGTAACGTACAATCGGAAATAACTGTGCGCATCGACAGAGGGATACTGCGCGTTTGGTCTACACGCACACGAGCTATCTACAACGTATGGTCGGTATAACTTATATTGTGTAGCTGTTTAAATATAAAACGCGTATTATTCAGATGTTATACGGTACCTGCATGGCCGCGAAAGAGAACGATGATTAATTACCGTACGGCCGTCCGTTCCGCGTCGACCGCGTACATAAAATATCAATTAGTTTGTTCGTTTCGAAACCGCTATACATACGTGTGTGTACACCCATTATCGGTACACGGTTAATAATAATACCGCGGCAACGCGTAGGTTTAACGAGTTTATTTTAAAAATACGTGACACATTCATCGAAAACGACGAGCGAACCGATAATAATAATATACGGAACGTATGCATAATAACTTATAGATTATATTTTAACGATCGGCTTCCGAGCGCAGTGTTTTGCGCCGACTTTGATGCAACTAACGTGAAAACTGTGCCCACGGTGTATTCCATGTGCACGTGCCTAACGCGTACTATCAATCGCATCACTGCGCGCACATGGCATACACTAGGTTAGGGATGGCGAACCTCTTTTGGTTCAATTTTTCCTTTTAAGGTTTTGACAATCGCTCACGTGCCCAAAGAAAATGATTTTTTAAGAACGAAAATTAAATTACAGATTTATTATATTATTTTTATTAAATTTTAGTCATTCATAGTAAAACACAAGCAGCCAGTGGCGTAATTTTGGAGGGGCAAGTGCCCCCTCTGACAATTTTTTGAAAGATGAAGGTATAATTTTGCCCCTCCGCCCCCATATAATCCAACAGTACAAATAGCACCTTTTATTAATGAACTCTTATGGATATTATTTAACAATATTGGTACCTAGTACATGCTACCTACTATTTATGTTTATCTAAACCATGAAATAAGTTAATAGACTTATGTAAAATTAAACAATTAGATATAGTGTATAAAATACATACAATATAAATATGTTTTAACTGGTGAGGGGGAGGGGTATCAGGGTTTTGGTAATAATAAATATACTGTATTGCCCCCCCCTTGGTTTTTTCCCAGTTACACCACTGCAAGCAGCAACTGTTTCATCGATCGAAACATATAATTAATTTCAAAACTTAAATCCTACGAATTCTATAATTCACTTCTCTCATGGTTTAGTACATTCTTAACAAATATAATACAAATTGTTAAATACTACAATTTTATTTCAGATAATATTTATGTTACATCTGGTGTACCTCAGGGTGATCACTTATCACCATTATTATTCTTGCTTTTTATCAATGATATATCAAGCGTTATAAAACACCCCAAATTTTTATTACTAGCAGATGACTTAAAATTATTCAAACAAATTCGTTTCTATGACGATGCAGTTCTCATTCAAGCGAATGTGAACTCTTTTCAAGAGTGGTGTATTGATAATGGGATATCCTTGAATATAGCAAAATGTAAAATTACCTTTTTCTCTCTAAAAAATAACAATTTTTGTTATGATTATACTATTAATAATTTTACTATCACTAGAGTAAATGAAGTAATTGATCTAGGTATCAAATTTGATTCAAAACTTTCCTTCAATGCTCACATCGAAGTATCACCAATAAATCGTTAGCTAAATTAGGTTTTATTATACGTACGTGTAGAAATTTTCAAGATGATATCGCTCTTAAATTGTTATATTTTTCATTAGTGCGTTCTCACCAAGAATATGCATGCTTAGTATGGAAAAAATAACACAATAAATCAATCAGTCTCTCGAAAATCCAAAATAATTTTTTGCGATTTTTATATTTCCAATGCAATATACGTAAAACTCCTCTTTCAGGTTATGTTAGGTTAGGGTTAGGGTTATGATATTGCAAATAATTTTTTCACAAAATACCTCTGGATAAAATATTTAAATTACTAGTATTTAAGTTTCTGCTTAAATTATTAAATAATATTGTTGACTGTCCAGAATTAATAGAGCATTTAAATTTTAAAATTGATTTTCCTAATTCAAGAAATAAAACCGTATTTTACTTTTCCAGTATTTAAAAAAACTACTTCTCTTTATCACCTTCTTATATTTTGATGTCAGCCGCGAATAGCGCAAATAATATAGATTTTTTTCATGCAGCACTCTTAGATCTAAATAATTTTAATGTATTTCTAATAATTTCTATAATATATTAATTATTGATTGTCTTTTAATTATAATAAATTATTATTATTTTTTTTTTTTTGGTTTTTATATACATTTTATTATACTACATACCTACCATCATATTTATAATTATATGTCATAACTTTTATTCTTTTCAAATATTATGTAAATTGTAATTTTTTTCAGTAATAAATAAATTATTATTATTAAATAAAAAATATAAATAAATATCTTTCCCCTTCGATTTAATTAAATGGCGAATAAAAAAAGTTGATGAAAAGTATGAAAGCATTAGGAATTTCGTCATTTTTAAAACATTTATAATTTGTTTCTTTGAATTTCTTATAATCAACATTTTATAAATAGTATAATTTTTTTTTTATGTATAAAATTTGTAATAATTTCAATTTTTTGCTTTAGGTTCGACACTTCTGTATTATTTTAAATGCAATCAACTTAGTCGAACATAAGCAGTGAAAATTTTCACGGTAAATATTCAGTCGAATACCACCATCGATCCTGTAGGTTGTGTGGCTTATAGTTAAACCATTCTCGGTGGATTTAAAAAATATATAAATAAATGTTACACTATTAAACACACCATTCTCGTATTTACGTCAGCGTTTTTTTTCTTCGACTTCGTTGGCAAGGAGACGATTATTCATTAACCTAGTCGGTTTTCGTGGTTACATTTCGACAATGATGCAAATCGTTTTACGCTTATGTTCACATAACCATCTACCGTGATAATTTGTTGAAAATCAATCTGTCAGAAAGTCAAATCGATGTTTATTGTTGGGCCAACTACTTATAGAATCTAATCGTTAAGAGTATTTGTCAAGAAGTTTAGTCGAAAACCACATACATACTTTCCGATTTGATCACTTTATATCTTCTGCTGACTTCAAGATGACTCGACGGAACGGTACAAATTATTAAATTTAAAAATGTATTTTCAAGGTGCTTTAAACTATACGCAATATCCCACTGTAGAGTAAAACAGCCAAAGATAATGTGTAGTATTGCAGTAACAATATATGTGCATTTATACTGTTGTTAGTTAATTGAAATTTATTGAATGGCTTACGAGTTTTTCATGAAATATTATTATTTCGTTTTTCGACCAAGTTTGTTTATTTCCCATATGTCAAATAATTTCTAATAAATAGGGAACGGATTTATATGTAATAAAAATACATAAATATGTACATATGTATGTAAGTATAATTTATAAAATATGTACTAAAACCATCCAAATATGTAGGAAAAAAATTTAAAAAAAAAAAAAATATAATTATTAAATTATCAAAATGATTTGTTGCATTGAATTATTACAATATATTTTAAATTATCAAATATTAAATGTCGCCTATTAGATCTGAAAATATTTTTAAAACAGCTAAATGATCGTTCCACATCAACCTACATCGGTTGATTTAAGCATGTTTGAAGGGCATATTATTAGATGGCGATAATTCCAAATTTTTAGAAGGGTGTCTGCCACTAATTATGTCATTAATTGATTTAAAATCAATATGACCTGAAATTTTTTTCTGTAAAAACATGAATTTTCTTTTTACTACTTCTCCTATTGGTCCGTTTACGAGTTTTCATTTTGCAATCGTTGATTCGACAATTTGCATACTTTCATTCAAGGACATATTTTTGTTTTTAATTTTATAATTGTATGTGCAATAAAACTAAAATTCACTGAGATGAAAATTAAATTTGTTTTCGATGTTTCATTTTGCATAATATTTTGAGCTTTTCTAATAGCGATAAAAGTTCTGGATCTAAATTTGAAATAATTTTTTATATTTTTGTATGAAGAAGACGTATGAATGATGAAATAATAAAATATGTTTAAAAATATTTAAAAATTAGTGAAATATGTAAAAATATGTAATTATACCAAAACATGTAAAAATATGTAAAATAAAAGTAGCATCATATTAATAGGAATGATTTAAATTATGAACATTTCTTATCAAATTTTAAATATCTTGTTTTGATAAAAATATGTATTTACATATAAATCCGTTCCCTACTAATAAATAATAAACATTGTTGTGCGCTTTCAAAATATTATAGCTGTAAAAGGGAAATAATAAGGTACAACGATGAAATAAAAAGTTGTGAGGTACAATAACGGATGACTGATTTAGTCTAGATTATATAAATAAAAATTATAATTTTTTTTTTCGCTTCACCATCACTTGATGACGGATGTAAATTGTATTAATCTGTCAGTCGTGAAACTAACGCTAAACAGCGAATCGTATGAATTGACAGATGACCATTGCACGGCAACAATGAAGTATCAAAAGTACCATGAGATATGGCTTGTGGATGAATTCGATGTTGGTTTATAAATAATAGGACTGACAATAATAGAAGCTTTTCAAAACAATTCAATGCATTGTAAAGTATGTTAATGAAAATGATGAAAACTGTAGAGTCGACAGAACTGTGGCTAAAAGTAATGCGGTTCTATGTTGAGTGAAAGAGAATCGATTGAGTCGTGTAACATAATTTATTTTATTAAGATAAATTTGTTGAATGCCTAGGACGAATAAGGGTGGTTGAAAAAAGCATACTCTTGAATAGAACATATAGTTACAAACGTGAACAAAAACTATTTAATTCGTAAAACAAGCGAGAAACAATCGTGGAATTATTTTATGTAAAACTATTGCAATTTGATGTATAAATGATAAGCCGTAAACAGATTTTTATCGAAAAAACAGGAAGAAATAAGTTTTATTTTTCAGTGACTTATTGAAGTATGATTCAAAATGTCGTTTCTGAACGAGTCGATGAATTTATTAATAGTCAGAAATTAATAGTGATAACAAATTTTTTTTTAGTTGATACTTTGTAGAGCTAATTTCCTTAATCTTCCAATGGTTTTCGTTGCAACTCAAAACCCTATTATCGTCGGGACTTAAAATGATCATTAAAAGTTAATATTGTCGTTCTTCAGAGTTGATTGAAAGATTTTTATTTTTTGTGATATTGATAAATATTTGAAATTTTTATATTTCCATAGGTGTATTTTTTGCTTTCTGTAAAATGCCAATAAAATAATTTTTGTTTGACAGTAAATTCTTGAAACATTTGCACAAAGTTCCTCGTACAACTTTCTTATTCCCGATGAAAAATTTCGAATACCCATTTTTTGATGTGCCACACACTGCAATTACTTTGATGACATTGACATGTCGACCAAAGTTTAAATTGGCGCATGTTAGATCAATCGTCCGACCAACCGATCGACGGGTCGATCACATATCGTATGCGTGTCTGAAGCTACGATTTCCTATCTGCAACTGGTCGCAACGACTATTCACTAACGAATGTTCTTCGTCGAATCTGAGAACGCGGTTTCCAATGCACGATTGACTTCGCGTGTCTAAAAACGGTCGTCGTGGCATGCAACTGTTTTGATCCGATAACAGTGATCGGTATCATCCGCACGCGTCTCTAAAGTGTTTTATTTTTCCCATACTTAATGAACGATACGTATTTGATAAAT